>NC_024800.2:157691-292691 GCF_000309985.2 Brassica rapa | reverse complement strand
GAAACCAATATGATTTTACCAGTGGTATGGATGGTAAATGCTGAGGTTTCTCTGCCTAATCAATCTTCCTTCTTCTGTGTGCAAATGATGAAAGCCGGTACTTGTTGACATTGTTCTTCCACCTTCCCAACCATAAAGTTGATGAGAAGAGCGTAGGAAGAATGGTTCTTGCCAAAGCAGAGGGCGTCTTTCTGGTGATTCTCCAGTGTACCGACGAGGATAGCTCGTCCGTGTTAGCATACTCTGTCTTTCCCTGTTATAAATATCAAGCGGAACTCCACTGAAGCGGCTTGAGCATTCAAGGCACCGTTCTTCTTCACGATGATGACAGAACTCATGAAACTGGAAGCTGCTTCTTTCGTTGTATCTTAAGTTGTCTTGATAACAGTGATCATGGTGTCTTTCAAGAGCAAAAGACGCTGGTCTTTGAGCTGTTGGGATGTATCTAGCATCTTCAAACTGTGAACATCTAATTAGTTCTCGGTAAGAACCAAGATCCAGTGGAGATGTTCTCAATTGTCTTGAATGAACCAAAGGATCATGCACTTGTACAGGTCTTTGGCTAACACCTTGAGATTGTGTTTGTGGCTGGAGGGGATACATGAGCAACTTTGATTCTCGTTCCTTCGTCTCTCTCCATCTCACCTTCTCAGCATAAATCTCCTTAGCGACGCGAGAGACAGCGAACTTGAAAGTAGTGCACTCTCCCAAAGGGAAAGGCTTGTCACATCTAGACCCATCTCCTCTCTTGTTCTCGTAACCAGGGTACTCGCTCTTCTCGAACGCCACGCACTGTGTCAACACAAGAGAGCATCTGCTAGCGAGCTCCTCGAGATTCCAGTGACAAAAAGGTGCTTTGTCCTTGTGAGAGACATGGATTTCTCCATCAGCTCTTACCATATGGGCTGCTCCATGGAAAAATCCAAAAACCAGTGCCTTATGCTTCCTATAAGTACAACAAAAGAAGATGAGATAATAAGTACACATACAACTGGGAGAAGACAGGGGGCACTATACTTACTGTATAAGTCTTGAATCAGTCTCTTTGCCGTGGAAGCCGGCGTGAGGGAAGTTGAAGATGATACGGTCAAATCTTCTGGAGTTAAGATGAGGGTGTAGGTGGAGTTTGGTTGCATCAACTCCATGTAAGAGGGAAGCTCCAAGTCTCTTGAGAGTAGCAAGGTTTGATCTTGCCTTGCTGTACTTTCTAACCACATCATCTGCTTGGAAATCACCATTTTAAACAAACAGCAGAGGGAGAATCCAACTTAAAAGGTACAAACTTTCAACTCTTCAAATGAATTTGGATTCTTGTCATTTGAAGCATAAGGTGGAAGTGAGATCAAAACCCTAACTAAACTCTTTGTCATAGAAACTTCACGGGAGAAAACAATATCAAGTTCACCGTATGAATCGAGGGAGGAAGCGCAGATATTGGAAGCAGAGCGGAAGCGGGAGGCTAAGCTGCAGGAGAATGAGAAGTCTCCTTCGCCCACGAGAAGTACCTGATGGTTCGATGAATAGTGTGTCACCCATACTTCTTCATCATCATCATAATCTCTGATAAGCTTCGAGGAGAGCTCTCTCGAGGTGGCCATGAGTGAAGAAGATGCTGTGTTTTTCTTTTTGAGTTTGGAAATGTTATAACGTTACTGTGTTCTCTTGCTCTGTTTGTAGTGACGATTTAGTTTCCTATCAAAAAAATTGAAATGACAAAAGGGGATGGATTGGATGATCGGTAAAAATTCTAAATTGATAATTTTTTGGGTTGGTTTCAATCCATAAAGTGTATGCATCTTTGTCGCCAAACAAAAAAAAGGAACATTTCAGGCCCATGAACAGATCTTCGCGTAATGGTTTGGAGAAGAAAGCGTTTTGATGAGTTGAGAAGCTGAATAAAAAAAGAAGAAGCTGAAGCATGTAAAAAGAAACCATTATTTTGGCTCCCAGACTAATGAACATGAATGAATGGGCTTCAAAGACTATCTACTTTTTACCTAAAACCACGTTTCACGAGTCTTTGAAGATTTCATGTTCATTAAAAAACATCATCATCCTCCTGATACCTATGTTTAACAGTTTTCAATGCCGACGACAATCATGCGATTCGTGAAGGCAGCAGAATCGTTTATAGAAAAAATTCACATCCTTTTCAATCGTAAGAGATTAATAATAATCCATGAGAAGAATAGACTCATTCATATTAATGGGCCAGGCTCAAATAGGTCTCATGTCAGGCTTTTAGTTAGTTAGTGTGCCTTTTAAATATAGTTTTGACGGTTGGGCATAAGATAATTGAATTACTAATTAATAATGATCCATTTGATATATTGAAATACTATATTGACCCATTTATAAGACATATATTGTTTTAATAGATAAGATTTCTATATTTATGTAAAGCCTAATTTAAATTTATATATGTTTGAACTACATTACGTTAAACCCATGTTCTAATAATATACCTTCAAATCTAACATATTAGAAACATATATCAATTTTTATTTAATATTCAATAGTTTATTTTATCATATCTACAGATATCTAATACTAAATTTTAAAGATTAGTGTATATGAAAAATTGTCATAAATTTCAAATAAAATACTAAATAATAGTTTTAATAATTTACTTTATTTGTTTTGAATGGTCCATGGTAGCATATATTTTCAATCATGTGATACAAAATTCTAAATTGAAAGTATTATTAGTTAAAGATCAAAAATTTAATTGAAAAGTATTATATTAAATTAATATCACAATATTAATACAAAACTGTACATTAGTTTAATTGTAATTACATAATTTTTTTGAGCAAAGAACTGTGAATGGTTATGATGATTTACAATAAGTAGGTAATTTTGTTTTACCAAAGAGTAAAAAAAGAAATAACAGAGGCACATGAGGTAAGCGTATAAAGTAACCGACAATAAGATAACTGGGAGATACAATATAATAGAAAGGACAAGACCGTCTTTTAAAGGGAAAGTCTCTACCAATTTCAATTTGAGCACTTTCTCTCTCCTCCCGCTTCTCTCTTCCAAAAAAAAAAAAAAAAAAAAAGAAGAATGAACAAGAGCTTGGGTGATGGCGGCTCCGCTAGGGTTTCGATACCGCGTAATCTCCGAGAAACTGTTCAGAGTATCAGAGAGATGACAGGGAAGCAGCACTCGGACGAGGATATCTACGCCGTCTATAAGGAATCGTTTAATGATCCTTTCGAGACCGCCCAGAAGCTCCGCTTTTTAGGTTAAACTACTCTCACTCCTTGCCTCTGGGATTTGTTTGTTTTCATCACATTCATCTCATCTGTTTAGGCCTAATCTTGCGAGTGGTTGTTTATTTTTGGGAATATCATTTGATTTGATGGGCTTTGCAAGTGTTATAATCACTTTAGTGCCTCGAATTTGGAACCCTTTCTCTCCTGTGTCTAAAATCGCTTAGTTGATCTCTTACCATTTAGCTAGAAGGTGCTTGGAATCATCAAAAGTGATTCTTTTTACCTTTTTTTATTTAGTTCTGGTATTAGTTCGTATGTACCGTTCAAGGATTCTAGTGGGCGTTTCGGTTATTGAGTATGGATGTCAAGACAATGCAGCAGAACTGTCTTCTCATTTCACTCTTGAATAATCTACTTGTACTTTGCTTCGTTCTAGTGCCATCTCAGCAGCATACGTTTTAATTTTGCAGATACGTTTCATGAGGTGAGAAGCAAAAGAGACAAGAAGAAGGAGGCAAGTCTTCTTTTCTTCTTATGAATCCGTTATTTGCAGTTTTGTTTTGTTTTGTTGGTATTTTCTTTTTCATCATCTAATTTTGATTTCTGTCTGCAGAATCTTGTGCCAATTAACCAAGCGAGTGCCAGAACTGGTCGGAGGAACTTTGCTTCTAGCAACACTTATCATGGTAGTTTGATTTTTTTCTTTTCTTTTTGATGCCTTTGAATGACAATTGTACCTCTGTTCCCTGTTTTAAACTCTTTGTTGACATTCTGTTGCAGGCAATGGAAGAAGTTCATCCTTCAAAAGGGAGAGTGGATCTAATCATGTCACAGGGGGATCAAGACCTTCTCTTCCTAATACTAACAACAGAGCAAGAAACCCCACTTTACCTCGTGCGACAAAGTATTTTTTACTTTTCATCCATCTATGTCTGCTGAATCCCTATAATGTTATTAGAGATTAAAGGGTACCTCTTGCAGGGTTCCTGCTCCCAGTGGGGTAAGCAATCATAAAGTTGAAGATGATTTCACTGCCACTGTGAACAAGGGAGTTGCAGAGAAACTTCCTCTTTCCAAGTCTATTTCTTTCTCCGAGGATGCTGTTGAGCCAGAGACGTCTAAAGCAAATTCAGAACAAGTTGCTCCACCTGTATCAGTGTCTGTTGTACAGAACCATACACAAGATGTAATTTCTGCTCAGCCTGATGTGAATAACCAGCCAGCAGAACTGCAGTCATCTACCTTTGGTCGACAGGATCCTTCTTTGATTTCTGCTTCTCACTGCAGTAACCATTCTGATCAAGGTATGTTGGCATTTTAATTGTGAACCTTTGGTTTGCCTCTGAGTGTTGGTCAAAGTAGTTTTATGTTCATTCTATGGTCATCTAGTTAAGTCAGAAAATATGGTCTGTTATTGATTCAGTCTCAATTAACTTTATGTAACAGTCACCGGAAATGAGACTGCATCCAAGAAAGGCAAAGCTCGATCGCTTCTCAAGTTAGATGTTGGCGAGCGGTCACACGTTACATTTCCATTGCACCTTCAGGTTGCAGACGAGCTGCAAAATGGTCTGACCTTTGGAAGTTTTGATTCTAATTTTGTGAAAGAGCTATCTTCTTCTACCTATGGTGCTAGTGGCGGTGATGACTCAGATTTTAAGTCCTCTCACGGAACAGGGGATGATGAGAGAGATTCTTCCCCCACTACCAATGGCATTCATGCGGTTGCTTCTGCCAGGTTAGTGATTTTGTTATTTTGGCTCTACCTATTCCTGCTTTGGTTATTTATCTACTGCAATCTCTGTTCGGACACGCTGTTCCCAGTCTGAGTTGAGTGTGACAATTTATATATGGTTTTCAAACTACTTCAGTTTTGTATATTGGAAGGTCTTTCCTTATGATAAAGGATGTGTATTCTCTCCTTCTTGTTGGCTTTTCCTTTTAACTATCAAATTTCATGTTTGTATCTCACTGCCATTACTTCTTGTGCAGAGGAGCATCATCCTATTTTGAAGATGATAATGGGATTCCAAATTCAGCACCCGGAGCTTTACCGAACACACAACCTCATCAAATTGCTTATGGTCAAGACGCCCCATTCAGCGTGTTTGGTCTTGTTCCCTCGTTTTCAGCACTGGGCCAACCGGTAAACACAGAAGCAGCTGCGACTCAGGCACGTGATACATCTTATCAAGATATACATGCACTCAGACAATACAAAAATCTAGTTTTACTTCTTCTTTTTTTTCTAATACCTGTTTTCTCAAAATTGCAGCTTGGAAATTCTAATGCCCCAGCTATGTCATTAGTATCAAACCCGCCAGGTCAGAGCTCTATAGCAGCAGTCTCTCAGCAGGCAACTCATCTTTTCGGGCAACAATACCCTCCCAGTTTCTTCCCTTACGGTCCCTATTACCCACAGTTTTATATGCCACCACCATACATTCACCAGTTCTTGGGCCCAAATGGAATTCCACAGCAGTTTTATTTTCCACCCGGGGCTGCTATAGCAGCACCTACCCATATAGCACCAGTAGGCGACAATGAGAACCCTCCTACAACAAACCCATCCCAACATGCTTCTTCCACAGTTGCTACTCACATCCCATCTGCAACTGCCTTAAACTCTATCCATAGTGAAGAAAGGACTTCAGCAATGGTCAGTTCAATTTTTTTACTTTCTGTTGTATCCTTGGACTGGTTGCTGAGTATATGTAAGTAACATTGGTAATCATGATATTCTTGTTTCAGACTGGAAACGCCGGTGCGTGGATTGGGCAGGGACTTGGCAACCTGCAGATGAATCCAATGTACAACCTAGCCCTGCAAGGTCAGCCACTTGGTTTCCCAGTCGTGCAGGCTGGTCATAGGGGGCTCATGGGAATACACCAACCATCACAGCCCATGCCCGCTCCTTCAATTACATATCAGACCTTAACGCCATTGCCACCGACGACAGCTATGGCTGAACCCATAAGACACCCAAACATTGCCCATCAGCAACCTCAAGCTGCAGTAACGAATAACAACTATTAGGCCGAGGGGAAGCAGCTATATATGAAGATACACATCAAACGTGTTAAAGTCTGGATTTTTGGGTGTAAATAGGAAACATCATCCCCAGAGGAATTTAGGTTTGACAAGTACAAGAGGGAAGAAGATGTGCTTTCAAAAGTAGCAAACCTTTTTGCCATATTTTTTGTTGTGACAATACATAAAAGAACGTTTGGGAAGATGATCCCATATGGAATAGTTACGAGAAACTGATGATGCATCTTTTATTTGTATTCTCGTGCAAACATATATCAGATATGACTTGGCTGAATCAGCTTTTGTTTTTTCTTCAGTATTCAGAAAGAAAAAAACACCATTCTCTATGAAACAAACACTGCCTGAAAGCACAACAGATGGTCTCTGATAAAATCGAATACTCTACACACTGTATATTCCGTTCAGTAATTTATAAAGTACATTATTCTAGTTGTTTCTCAAGACTTTGGTTCTCTTGCCTGATGTCATCGGTCGAGGTCGGCTTGTAATTTCTCCAGACTCAAGCCCCGACTTGCTATGGAACCCAGCTTCTTCTCATAGTCAACTGCTTCTCTTCTTAACCGATCAGTCATGAGGATACTCGTCACTAGCTTATACACCTGTCGTATGGCTGGATCCTTCTTCAGCTCCCTGCCCGGAAACAAAAGCAAAACAAACCTCATCACTACAGTATAGCAGGATAGACACGGCACCTATTTTTGGGTGTACATGTGACGATTTTGACCAGACAATGCAAACATGTCAGATGAAAAGCTCATACCTTGTAACCATCTCATCCACGACAGCATATGATCGGTGCAAACGTTCTCGGATGGAGTTACTCTCTAATTGTAGCTCCCTAGTCTCCCCTGAAATCCTCTGAATATCACTATCCAGTTTGCGGCTATTTCTTTAATCCCATGGATATAAGACTTCCGTGGCGCTGCTTTTGGCTGCCTCTCAAGTTCAGTTTGTAGTTTACATCGTTCCTCTTCCCTGTCGGATAAAAAAGTCAACACAACATTAATATGATAACGAGAGTGATCGAGGTGACATGCAAAATCACAAGTTCTCTGCTTACCTCTTTTGAATTTCTGATGAGAGAGACTGTAAATCAAGTTCAGTCGTTTTCAACTTATGGAACTTCTCTTTAGCCTCTGGCTCCTCCACCACATGAAGTTGGTCCAAAAGACATAGCTTTTTAGCTTCCAAAGTCAGCCTTACATAGGGAATGTCTAAGTCTTGACTAAGAATTTTTTTCTTCTGTAACACAGATTCAAGAAAACATGAAGGCTGTTGATGTGATCCCACTGTTCACACCACATGTTTTGGACAAGATCGAGCAAGTGATACAGAGCAAACCGAAACGTCCTGAATCATACCGTTACAAAAAACAAATCCTGAGATCTCTCTTTCCCTACTGGATCGGTTTCAAAAAGAGTGTTGCAGGCAAAGAGAGATCATGTGGAGCTCTGGGATGTTTGTTCTTTGTGTTGTTCTCATGCATTTTAAAACTCGAGACAGAGAGCGTTATATATGTGTGTTTTGTTAGTTTCTATCTTTTTAAAACGGTCTTATATTGTTTGTGAAACTTAAGATTTGGCTCTTTGTAGTTGCATTGTCATGAGGTCCAGTATTATTTATAATTAAAAGATTTGTTGAGTCTAATGTTAGTCTAATGTTTATTTTACTTTTTTATTGGCACTTTGTCATTTGTCAAACATTGACACTCTCTTATCCTTAATGTACATCAGAGTAGTGAGGCTGATGATGATCACAAAATTTACAAATCCGATGAGAATCATTCATCGTAAAGCTTTCCCTTCAACATGTATCCGCAACATCTTCTTGTTTTTTTATGATGCCAATAAAATGGATTCTTGGAGTTTCCCTTTCTCGTTTTTTTTTTCAATTCTTCTGATGATTCTGTTCTCAGTTTCAGTCTGAAATATTATTAACTCTGATTTCGGGAAATATAAACTTAGCTATAACAAATTGTTATGAAAATTTTATCTACCCCCATAAGTATGTTAATAGTCATTGTAATAAATGCATTCTTGAACTCTCTCTTTTTAAGGAAATCTCGTTATGCTGTGAATGTGAACTCTACACAGCTCCACTTTGGCTTACTTTTGAGTTTCTTGCTACTCTTCTGTTTCAGTATCTAACTTGGTTCTCGTCCCCACTCTGGTACGGCCAGAAAATCCTCCAAAAGAAGACAAAACAGTAAGTGCTATGAAGCAAGTGATTAAAATCAAAACACTTTATAAACATATTAAACTTACTTTTGAGTTTCTTGATACCTCTTTCTGTTTCAGTGTATCTCCTCGATCTCGGATTCCTTCTTATCAATAAATTTTGATCACCTCCGCGATGACTTTTGCCCTTCCCTCGTCAAATTTACAACAGGGAAAAAAACATATTAAACATATTGTTGAAAACTTTAAAAATAAATCAAAACACTTTGCATACTCAAGGAAAACTTTGAAAATTAGTTTTAAGTGTTAAATTTACAATACTAAAAATATATATTACACTTTTAACACACCATAAAATATTCTATGGACATGATGCAACAGTTTGGTTTGCTTCTACATATTGCAATTCATTAGCTTAAACTTTTTTCCAAAATGAAAATTAGTGTAAGTGTTAAATTTACAATAAAAAAACATGTTAAACATGTACATCAAAACTTACGGACTATAGAAATTCTATAGACTAGATGCAATAGTTTAGTTTGTTTTTAACATATTGAAATTTATCACCTACACCTTTCTCCAAAATGAAAACTAGTATAAGTCTTAAATTTACAATATGAATAACATATTAAACATATACACCGGCTAACGGACCATAGTTTGGTTTGCTTCTACGTATTGCAATTCATTATCTTAAATTTTTTCTCAAAATGAAAATTAATGTAAGTGTTAAATTTACAATAAAAAAACATGTTAAACATGTACACCAAAACTTACGGACTATAGAAATTCTATAGACTGGATGCAATAATTTGGTCTGTTTTTAACATATTAAAATTTATCACTCACACCTTTCTCCAAAATGAAAACTAGTATAAGTTTTAAATTTACAATACGAATAACATATTAAACATATACCCCGTTAACTGACCATAGAAAATTTTATAGAAAGAACTGTGCAATATATATTATATAATATCAAAATTTAAAACCAAAAATAAAAAGTAAAAAAAATAATTTTCTTAGTTTAAAAAGAAAAACTGACCGGATCCGATGTCAATCTTTTTTTTTTTTTTTGAAAAATCCGATGTCAATCTTTTGACACGAAACGAGATGCTTTCCTCATATTAATATTATGGGTGAGGCCCGGAGAGAAAGAGTTCGTCTCAGTAAAACATTCCGGCTCGAGAAAGTGCTCGTAAACCTCTCCATGATCGAAATGGCTTCGTCATCTGGCTTGCGCTTCCCTCGTTTCCACTCTGGTAATAACCTCTGTCACAGCCAGAAAATCCTCCAGAAGAACACAGTAAATGCCATGAAACAAAGTGATGCAACATATAAGTTTTCCCGTAACAAAAAATTCCTTTTCAGAGAAAAAAAAGCTTTGCTCGAGAAGAAACATGAATTTTTATAAAGAAAATAAAGAGTGGGAAATTTGGATGCGTCGAGTGAAGTAAAAGAGTGAGTATTTATCAGTGTTTTGAAACCCGACCCGGACCCGCGGTTGAACCGGTAAACCCGATGACCCAGAAAAAATTCGGTTTGGGTTTTGTGAAAAATCCAATATTTAAAAACCCACAAAAACCCGAAAAAACCCACTAAAACTTGGAACCCGATACCGGTTGAACCACCGGTTGAACCAATAAATAACTTTTACGTCATTGTTTTACTTTTTAGATTATGTTTTATATTCTAAGTTTCCAATTAAGAAGTTAGATGCTGACAAAAAAAAAGTTAGGTTTTCTCTTTTCAGTTTTATATTTGTGATTTTTATATTTTGATGAAAATTTCACTATATCACTTGAAGAAAATGAAGTCCGCGATGGTAGAGAGAACCATTAGTTGATGTAATTTGGTGTTAGTTTATTTTCGATATTGACAATTTATTACAATGATCTTTTACTTTTGGTTTATTTTGAATTTGAAGTTTACTTTATTATTCACATTATACATTTAAATATTTATGAATTTTATATCTTGATTTTTTTAGATGTCATAACTCTTACTTTGTTACAGAAAAATTTAAATAATCTAAACTATTTTTGATATTTTGTATGTCAAATGAAAATAAAAATATAAAAATTAAAGTTAAGTATTTTCTAAATACTTTTTAAACATAAATATATACATATCCAAACTATTATTTTATGTTTTAAAAAAAATTAAAAATATTAAACTTTAGTTTTTATATATTTATTTTCATAGCTAATATATTATTATATAATAAAATTAATTAATTTATTAACCTGCGGTTCATCCGCGGTCGATCCATTGACCCAGCGATCCGGTAAGTCGTCCGGTTCAGTGTCCGGGTCGGGTTTAAAAACATCTTATATATTAAAACAGAAGTCACAACCTTGATTCATGTGTGATTTTTTTAAAAATGGACCTAATGGACCTATTCATAGAAATTCATACTATATTTTAATTCAGACTAATAATAAATATAATTTTAAAAATATTTTAATCATAGTATCTTTTGATATCTTTTCATTTTAAATATAAATATATTTATTTTAAAATTCTAATAACTCTGTTTAAAAAGATTTTTACAAGATCTTCATTTTTGAAATTATATTTAAATATTTTCACTAATTTTGAAATTAGTTTAAAATATTATTATACATTAATATATTCAGTTATATAAAATGAAAAATAAAAAAAAATCTATAATATTTTAGTTATTATATAATCATAATCAATCATATTAAATTAAAATTATTATATTGAGATAAATATAATAAAATTGTATTAAATTTATATATTTATATATTTTATTTTCGTAATTATAAAATATTTATGTTCAAAAATAAAATCTAATATGTTGGTAAGATGGGTTAACATTATCAAACTATATAATACATGTATAAAAATTAACTTGTATTTCTTTAAAGTTAATAATATAAAATCTTTGTAACTACTTTAATCATAATATATTTTCATTTTAAATATAATATATATGTATATATTATATTTTAAAAATTCTAATAAATCTGTGTATATTTAAACAATAACTTAATGTATTTTAAGTTATCGTTTAGAAATGAAAATAAATAAATTATATCCTATTTTATCTACTTTTATAGTCATGATCCTGTTAAAATATAATTATTATACTAAAATAAATATGATATAATTATATTCAATTGATAAATTTATAAATTTTATTTTCATAAATATAAACTATTTATATAAAATATAATATGATGATAGAACGACTTAAAATTAACAAACTATATAATACATATTTAAAAATTAACATATCTTACACTTTTATATATACAATAATAAATTACCTAAAATGAATAAGCATAAAAATATTGGTAAAAAGAAATCCAGTTTTGAAATACGGGTCAGAATTTAGCATAAATTAAATACAAAATATTTTTAAAATATATTTTCTCATGAATATATTAATTTGCTTAATAACTAAATGCAAATACAATAAGATAAATATATAATAAGAAGTGGCAAATACATAAGGTTTAAACAATTAATTAATTATAACATGTAAATTATAAAATTATTGTATTTGAAATAGTTATATAAATATTTAAGTATATGATTAACATTAAAAATATATACTACTTATGTTTTAAAACAATAATTTATGTATAGAAAAGTGAAAACAAACAACCGTGCGGTTGCACGGGTCAAAATCTAGTTGGTATTTATAGAAGAAGTAAGAGATATGTCCGTTGTATAATTTTCTTTTCCAATTAATGCTGCAAAAGGAAAATGGAAATTGATCACAAAAGTAATAATAAATTTTCTTACCGTGTAACGGTCGTATTTTTTCGGGACTCGGTAATAATCTATCACGCATGCATGTCACTCGTGAGTGACGAGTGACAACTGTATTTCCTTTTGTCAGATAAGAAAAGGAGAAAGAACGGTAAAAAATAACCTTACCATTTCACGGAGATTGTTGAACAATTGTTGCCTTGCAACCCAAGCGACGATCCTAAAAGCTCTCTAAAGAACGTTTAGAGTGTGTTGAGTTTGTAAATTAGTATCAAGGCATTTACAGGGTTCAGGTGAAAGTTGTATACAAAGATCTCGATTTAAAACACAAACTTTCTTTTTAGAAATGTGTTTTCTTCACCAAAAGAAACAAAATTTAAAGATTTGAGGCTCTGGCACATAGCGCAGTAATGTGATTTAGACTCAAAAAAGAAGAACTAGATCACTTGCACTGTTGAGAATCTGGTCCTCAACTTATCCACCTAAACAAACACCAACTTATAACTAGCCATTGCAAATGATAAAGATTAATTAAAATAAATCCATTAAAATGATTCTTAGTCATTGAAACACAATGCTCGCACAAGAAGCTACAATGATGTTTCATATAATGTCTGTAGATAAACCACAAAAGACGCATAACATATAATAATAATAAACAAAACTAAAGCATAATCGAAAACTTGAGACATGTTCTTCAATCGATCCAGCATCATCTGTTTTCCCTGTAATAACACAACCAAATAACACATTAATCTCGAAATAGAATATCATCCAACTAACAGAAACAATGGAATTTGTTAGAGTACCTTGTCTGGTTTCATCAACGCCTGTCTGTTTTTCCTTTCCCTCTCTTCCCCGAGAACAAGTGCTTTGGCCTCAGAGTCGGTATAACTCTATCAGCCTCACCACGTTTAGCATTCTTATCCCTCTTCTTGTGAGAGCTGTTGCTAATCTTAAGCGCCGCCTTCTTCTGAGTAGAATCTTTAAACCCATCGCCAGGCACAACCTCATGAGCTGCAGGCGGCCTCGACTTCGACCTCACGCGCATCTTCTTGTTCCCCTCTTCCTCATCATCCACATCCATCGCATCTTCCAGACCGGTCCCTCTTCCTCCCTCTCGACTTGCTCCTCGCACGGTCCACCGCAGCAGATGGATCCAGCCCCAGAGAAGACGGCTCCCTCCCCATTCTCTCGGTCGTGTACTTCTTGTCTTTATCAAACTTCCTAGGAACGGTTGATCTGTTCTGAGCAACAGTCTTCTTGAGCCTGTGCTCTCGAATGAGCACAGCTTTCTTGTTTCTAATCTTAGCGAGCTGCTCCTCGGTAAGCTCCTCGCCATTCATCTCAAAATCTTCACCACCTAAGGAACCATCAGATACCTCTATGGAACAGTCAACACTAGCTATCACAAATTATGCTTATGGAGATCATCAAGAAGAGACAAAATCTAGTGTAAGAAGTGTACTTCCTGAGGTAACAAACACTTTTCTTTTAGTTTATATTGGATTTACTCTTTGGTGTCTACAGTCATAAGAGTCTTAACCATTGGCAGGACCTTTTCTCTGGAGGCTTCTCATTTGCCTCCCCACAAGTTCATGCTCAACATCATGGCATGGGATATGGCATGCAATATTATCAATATCCTGTGGTATTTTATTTGGCATATATAATTGATAAAAAATTTGGACCCGATTAATAGATTTTGAGTTTCTCTTACCTGTGATATCCTTTTCTTGGTAGGCTACTGGAGCCTTTCCATACACGGAAAAACCATCATCAAATCCCTTTGATGTAAATTATGATGATACATGTCCAAACCAAACACCACAAGTATGAAACCTACTTCATTAACATCATCACAACATTGATGTCTCAAGATGCCACTATCACTAAAATTCCCCCATGTTTTAATGTGTCTTTTTCAGTATCCTCAATGGAATACACACAAGGAGGAGGCGTGCCTCTCGTGTCAGTTCCAAGAAATAAATAGATGCAATCCAATATACCCAAACAATAAATAAATCGATTGTTGACCCAAAAACAACTAGACCAACTAGATATAACATATTCAAATCATATGTCTAATTAAAATAATATAATATTATTAATGTAAATTATACATATAAATTATAAATTGATTTAAAACTAAAAGTAAATATCAATTAATTATAATATTTTAACTTTATAATTATTTAGTATGGATAAAATGTCTTTTCACATTTAGTTAAGTGTAGTTTTCAAAATCTAAAAAATAAAGTGTAGTTTTAAAATTTGAAACTATTAATAGATTATTTAAAAATTATCCCTAATAATAACTATTAAGTATTGTTCTATACTAGGTGATTTTTCCGTGCTCATGCACAGATATAAATATTTATAAAGTAAATACATTATAATAATTGATTGCTATTTATTTTTAATTTTAAATTAATTTATATTTTTTGTGCATAATTTTTCTTATTACTATTATATTACTTTAGTTAGACATATTATTTTAGATATATTAGATCTACTCGTTTTTTTTACAGTTGATTTAGTTATCATTTGGATATATTCGATTGCATATAGTTTTCTGAATTCAACTACTAAATATTTAATTCTAAATATATTAAAATTTTCATTAATTTTCTTATGTGTATTTAGGTTGATTTTTATTTTAAATATGTAAATATATTTTAGGAAAATTATGTATACCTTAAGATATATTATGATTAAAATAAAATAAAAAATAAACTAAAGTGTCTCCTTCCAAATTACATAAATTAATATAACTATAATACTCTAAAGTCTCATGCATATATATAAGTACAAAATAATTAACTCATACATTTTTGGAAGTTCATGAACACATATCAATATTTACAATAACTAAAATATTTTTTAAATTCTAAATAATTTTATGCCTTAGATTTAATGAATGGTAAATTGAAATTTATTTTAAATAATCTCAAAATAAAAATTCCGATTTGCTTTGGTATCTTGATTATATATTAAGTTCTAGAAACATAAAAATTTAAAAGAAAATTATATTGAGAAAATATATAATTTTAATAATAATAAAATACAATATATCTCTCTCGTTAAAGTATATAGGGTCTGACTGGTGACCATTCGGGAATCAAGAGGAACGAATAAAAAAGGAATGTACGGGAACAAAATATCAGGAACGAAAAGGAATGGCTGTTCCTTATCAAATTTAACAAAGAATCATTTTGTTCTTAAATTCTCTACAAAAAAAGGAATGAAAGGGAATGAGAAGGAATTATTATTTCTTGTGAATGGTGATTTTTTTTAGGAACGTTAGGGAATGCATTATTCCTCACCGTTCCCTCCGTTCCCTGGTCACCATTCATACCCATAGTGTTATGCTATTTTAAAATATTATATAATTATTTGATTTGATTTGGTATTCACATTATATACAAATATATATTTTCATATAAGAAAATATAGATATAAAGAAACTATTTTATTACTTCAAAATTATATTTTATGTTATTTACAAATATTTTTAAATGGAATCTTACCATTTTCTGAACTTTCCCTTTTAATGAAATCATAATATATATACATATATTTTTGTTTTCAAATTTGCTTTTTAAACTTTATAAATATTTACTTTTTTATTGTATATGTTATTTGGAAATTATAAAAAGGAAACTAAATTAAAAGTAAATAATAGTATTTAAATGTAATATTTTTAATTCATTAATAATCAACCATCAGACTTAAATTGAGCACTACATATAAGAAACTGACTATATATATGTGTTAAAACCCTAAACGGCCACTTTTTTCCTCTCCCTCTATCTGTCGGATTCATAGGTTTCTTTAGCTGCTCTATCACGTGGGTTTGTCTTTCCCTTTATCGGTGATCCATCATCCGAAGAGAATGATGAGAAGAAGACTGCAGCACAGGGAGATTCCTAATGATGTGGTGATGGAGGAGATCCTTGCGAGACTGCCGGCAAAATCTCTGATGAGATTCAAGTGTGTCTCAAAGCTTTGGTCATCGCTTATCAGCTCACGATATTTCAGCAACCGTTTTCTCACAGTCCCAACCAGACGTCCTCGGATTTACATGTGTTTGCAGAATAACAATGACTACCGTAACTCTGTAACACTATCATTGGCTCCAGACACTAGTTATCCTAATCGCTTTGTGGTTGACCACAATCTGACCAGCCCTCGGGTGGGAGGCTACATCTTACAAAATCTTTGTGGCTTCATGTGCTACTCCTTTATGAGAAAGCCGAAGATCTATAACCCTGCCACCCGACAACTAGTCACCATACCTGCCGCCATCAAATCCCAAAACATCATACCAGCTCCTCCAGAAGAAGAAGCCGCCAAAACATGCAGTTACTATTTTGGATATGACCCAGTTATGGACCAGTATAATGTGCTCTGGTCAACTGGTGTCTACGTGAAACATTTGGGAGAGATAAGGTCAGAACATCTGGTCTTTGTCCTAAAAGCTGGAGGAGAAGGTTCCTGGAAAAAGGCGTCTCCAACTGCACCAGACTTTCTTCCTCACATTCCGGCCAAAAGAGGAATGTGTATTGATGGGGTTATATATTACATGGGTTGGACTGATAGCTATAATTTAGCGCTTGTGAGCTTCCACATTAGATCCGGAGACTTCAAAATGATCCAAGTACCTCGTAGGGACGGAGATGAAGTGCTTCTAAGGATGAAGAATGTGAGTCTTATAGAGTATGGTGGCAAAGTAACTATCATTGACCAAACCAATCTTAGGGAAAAGGGTATGCTTGATTTATGGGCCGTGGAAGATGCTGGGACCAAGAAGAGCTGGTCAAGGAAAACTATGGTTTTGCAGTCTTCTCAGCTACATTTGGTTATTAATAACAAAACTATATACAACATGAAAGGTACAACTCACAATAACAAGGTTTTCTTTATACCAGAGGATATGTTTTCTCCCTTTCACATTCTCTCTTATGACCTTCCAAGCAATGATATGACAAAGATCGAAATAAAAGGAATACCGGACCACTGGTTTAGTATTGATAAATCGACCATTAAGGTGATGTTGATGGATCAGAGTGAGAGTGTCGTGTACTTGGAGACTTGAATTAGACGTTATACTTTTACCTCTCTAATGCTTTTTTGTTTTTGTTTTGTTTTGTGTGTTAGATTAAAAACACTTATGTTATTATTAACTGCTGGTTTTATGATATTTTTATAGAGTTTAATCGTGTGTTCTTGTATTGGTATCAAGCACGCATTCTCTTTCTCGTTGTTGTTCGTTAAAGATGGTCTACCGTACTTACGTATTGCCTTTCTTGTTATGATGTGGTCTCCGACTCTCCATAGTGGTGCTTCTTATAGTTGTTTTGGCTGCACCTTTGAATTTGAATGTAATTATGAATTTGAACTGGGATTGCTTTCTTTTCTTAGGTCATGTACTATATAAGAAAATACGGTATACATGTTTCCACACTTTGTGAACTACATACATCATACACGTTTCCAATTTTCGAACTATAAAAGGATCTTTTTTTTTTTGACGGCAGAACTATAAAAGGATCAAAGGAGGTAGGTGCTTGTCAATGCTTTTCGAACTATAAAAGGATCAAAGGATCAAGAGCAGCATGGCGATACTAATTCTCATTCTGTGGATCAAGAATGCTTGTCTTACGGAAAAAGTTACATTAGGCACAATATAAGATGCAATAGTACATTATACGGTAAATAACTTCTAAACACACACAAATTCAACGTTGTGGATAAGAAAAAGCATTAATTAAATTTATAAACCAGAAAATATGTGTATAGAACGCATAATTGAAATCTATTTGCATAGTCTAGGAGTATTTGAAAGCTTAGTTTCTTCTTGATGCATGTAACAACTTAAACAAGGTTCTTAGCAAAGGTCTGACCGTAGCAAGGAAATAATATGTGGGAAAAGGACAGTAGCATAAACATTCTGAAAAACTAGTAATGAACAGTAATTTAAATTAAAATGCACACAATTTTCATGTTTTACGCCTGCAGTTTAACCTTTGTGTCTGATTATCTGGAAAAAGGAAGTCCGATTCACCACTGGACATTAATTTTCTTCAAGATATAGTTTATCAAATACGACCGTAGATATGTCTATATACTATAACGTGAAGATTTGTACTCTTTCATGCATGATATTTTCTAAAAACATGTTATAATTTTTAGAGCTAATTTATATGACATGCATGACATCTTTTTTTTTGGGGGCAACTTATAGATTTCATAAGCTTAAAAAGTTTAGTACAAAGCAGGGGAGGCAATATGATGAGCAGATTTCGCCAAGGAGTCCGCTCTACCATTGCAAGCCCTCAAAACATAAAGAGAAAAAGATAGAAATCGAAAAACATGGATAGGAAGTTTTGCATACTTATTGTTTTGCAAAATCTCAAAGTTCCACATAAGTCTTTATTGCCTGCAACTTTTAAAATGTTTTTTTTTTCTTTTTAAAAAAAATGTGTGAGTTTCATGCAAGAAACAAAAGATACGTAAGTAAGAAATAAGTAGAATTTATAATTTCATATGCATATACGTGATACGTTTGTTGTTGTATGTGATCTTTCAAAAGTTTTTAATAATTATTTTATACGTAAATACTATAAAAATTTAACAAATATATTATATATGTTATAGTTTTACATTTTTAAATCAGATGGCGCCTTATTACTAGTACCACAATTATATCTTAATTAGAATAACCCGATCATAAAAACGTGATGCTGCTGCCGGTATAGCGCAGACGCTTTGTACTTGGAAACAACAAAGAGATTTTCTTCGGCATCATTCGCGAGCTAACTTACTGTTAACAAATCATTGGATATATATATATGTGATCTGATTCTGAATGATCACAATTTATGACGAGAATGGTGCGTGGGCTTAGGGCATGGGGCAAAGGGGCGTGGGCTCCAGGGCCCAAACAGTTTTTAACAAAAATAGTATGAAAGAGGGGCCCAATTTTTTAAAAAATAATTAGGAATAGGGGCTCAAAAATTTTAAATTGTCCATATATACATGTAAAAAAAAATCTAATTTTTTTTTTGCCCAAGGGCCCACTATTATCTTGAGCCGGGTGGACGTTTTGTCTACTTCCGTAAACTTTGTCGTGAAAAATTACCCAGGTGTGTTTTAGACTTATTGTGGACTCTGGCAAACGTTGTTATATGGTTAGCTTTGGCAATATTTTACCAAAATAATAACGTGACAACATGTACAATTTCTTGAGATCAAATATATAATACCGAAAGCTATTTTTTGGTGCTGTGTAGATTGTTAGGAGAGAGAAAGATAGCACGTGGGTCTGCAACGAAACAAAACGACGAAAAGAGTACAAGGAATATGTTTCCAGATAAAGAATAATGATTAAAAAAATATCTGTTTCAAAAAGAAAAGATTAAATAAATATCTTATTTTTTTTAAGAATTATTTTCTCATATTTGCAAAGAGGTTGCAAAATGAGAGTATGAGCTAAGCAGATGTCGATCATTCCACACCCCCAAAAATACTGATCATGTATTAGCTTAGAAGTGGACCATTTTGGCTAGCTATCAGAAACCAGCAGCATTGGTTAGACGTTTAAAGTTGAAAACTATAGTTTCACTGCCCTCACGTCATATCATTTTCCATACTAATTGTTTTGCAAAATCTAAAAGGATCCACATTAGTGTTTATTGTCTGCATTTAAAAAAAAAAAAAAGTGTGCGTGTCATGCAAGAAACAAAAAGGTACGTACCGAGCGCGTGCAAAAAAAAGATGTATCGAGCGCGTGCCAAAAAAGATGTATCGAGCAATAAAACGCGTGAGCATGAGAGAGACAAATGAAAGCGGTTAGTAAAACTTTTTCCTCTGAAAAGAAAAACAGAGCAATTCTCTCTTTCGATTGAATCCAAAAAAGATGAGCAACTTGAAGAATGCGTTTGCTGAAGAATCTGATGATTACTCACCAGCAGTCATCATGCGTACGAGCGTGGAAGAAGGTACGTGCGTACAGATCTTATATATCCTCTTCCTTGGTGTAAATATCGTTAACTCGCGTCTTTCTTTTGAAGCTCCACATCCGGTGGAGGCGGAGGAAGCTGTCGCCGTCGTGATGGCTCCAAATCGTGTGGAGGCGGAGGAAGCTGTCGCCGGTAAGATCTCTCTCTCTCTCTCTCTCTCTAGAAAACTAATCTCTCTCTCTCTCTCTTTTTGTGCAGCGGTCGTCGCTCCAGTCGTCGCTCCAGTCGCCGGTAAGAAATCTCTGTGTCTCTCTCTCTCTCTCTCTCTCTCTCTCTCTCTCTCTCTCTCTCTCTCTAATTGGTGACTCTCTCTCTCTCTCTCTCTCTTTTGTTCAGCTCTTGAGGTTGTGGATCCACTTCAGCCGTTGATACTAGCATTTGGGGAGATTGATCCGGCTCTCCTTGCTCTCTTTGCTCCTCCAAATCCGGTAGAGGCGGAGGAAGCTGCTGTCGCTGGTAAGATCTCTCTCTCTCTCTCTCTCTCTCTCTCGCTGACTCTCTCTCTCTTTTGTTCAGGTCTCCGTGCTCTCCGTGCTCTCCTTACTCCTCCAGTCGCCGTGGCTCCAGTCGCCGTGGCTCCGGTCGCCGTGGCTCCGGTCGCCGTGGCTCCGGTCGCCGTGGCTCCGGTCGCCGTGGCTCCGGTCGCGGTGGCTCCAGTCGTCGCTCCAGTCGCCGGTAAGAAATCTCTGTCTCTCTCTCTCTCTCTCTCTCTCTCTCTCTCTATCTAATTGGTGACTCTCTTTCTCTCTTTTGTTCAGCTCTTGAGGTGGTGGCTCAGCCGTGGATACTTGCATTAGGGGAGGTTGACCCGGCTCTCCTTGCTCGTGCCCTTGGAGTAAAGGTGCCCCACCGAAGACAGAGTCAACGTCTGCAGAACCGTTCGGCTCACGAGAGAGCCAAGTCTCGTAGAGCACGGATGTCTCTCGAGAAATACTTTCTGGAGGTGATTGAGGCTGCGGCAGAAATGGGGAAACAGGGAGGAGATGGAGGCGGGGGCGACGGCGGAGATGGAAGCGGGGACGACGGCGGAGTTGGAAGCGGGGACGACGGCGGAGATGGAGGCGGGGACGATGGCGTCCTCGGTTGATCGAATATCGTTTGTTTTACCAATCTCATGGCGTCGTTTTTCTTAAGACTTTGGAATACTAGCATGCATTCACTTGTTTTAATAATACGCCATTAATATTTCCCTTTTTAAGACTTTGGAATCAATACGAATTGCATTACCGTCAATGATTTAGGTTTGCACTGTTGTAGATAGCGTATTACTTGCGCTACAAGAAACATCAACAGAGAAAAGTTTTGTTTACGACGATTTATTAGGAGAATGGTGCATGGATGTTTTTGTCTATCCAATATGTTGGGCAATGGAAAGTCTATCCAATACCCACCAAAAATGTCATCTTTAGCATCCTTTTTTTTTTTTAAAAAAAATCTGTTTATAGTATATTCTTCCAAATATTTATGACAAGTTTTCAAATTAATAAAATAGAATAAAATTTGAAAATTCTATTCGTTAGTTTTCGTTTTGAAATATTTAAAAATATTATTTAATTATTTTGTTTGACTTGCACATTATATATGTTTTAGACTTTTAGTGCTAGACTATCATGGCTCTTGATTAACACTAACTCTCTTTTTTTCAAACAACCAGCTTTTAAAAATGTAAATAAACTATAAGAAATTATCAGTAGGTAACATAAAAGCTCAAAAAAGCATATTCGCTAAAGATTGAGATAGTACCAACCAACATACTAGTTTTTGTACTAATTCTCAAGGCGTAAGCTTTACTGACCAGCTTCCTCACTGAATAGTTGTTGCAGCCAAGGGAAACATGACGAGCCAGAGGGCTATGATCTCTTACCGTTTTCACTGCCACCAGAACGTCAAGAAAGTTAAGCAAATCAATCAAACACCAAAACCGTCACTCCACAAGGATCCAAAACTTAACGAGAAGACCGTCACTCTACCAGAGGAACCATAAACTCTTACAAAATCTGGTCAAATCCATATAGAAACCCGAGTAGACAAATACACAGTGCCACACCAACATAGTACTCTACTCGTCGGATCTTCTTGTCAGCTACAAGATCTGACTCAATAATGACCAATATAGATCACAATAACTACAAAAAGCACACAAAAAATTACAAAAGGATAACAGAAAAGAACAGAAGACATGAGAAGAATAAACAAGAAAAACAGTTGATTTCCGGCAACCGGACAAAGCAGCCGCCAGAGAGAGAGAGAGAGATTAGGGGTTTTCAAAATAATTATAACTCTGTACCAATCTTATTTCTCTATTAAAACTGGAGTACAAAACATTACTTAGCTAATTTAAGGTGATTTCTTACATCTTTTTTCATTTTTTTAAAACCAATTTTAACCACTTCATTTATCGTCTTTTCCAAATAATCCGACATTATTTATTATAAAAGTACAAAACAAAACTTACATATTTTAAGTGTTTTATTACATCTTTTACATTTTTTTTTCACTCTTTTAAACAACTTCATTAATTGTATTTACCATAATATTTTATGTGTTAACTATTAAAAATTTCACATGTTTGAATGAAATTGTTCTATTAGTGACAAAAATTCAAACAAGTTAACAAAGATTTTTTTTTTTGTTTACGTAATCAGTCAGACATGAGCATTCATGTACATGTTCGTATACATATCGGGTTTTCAGGTATCGGACTTTTGGGATTTTTAAAATTAAACTTCATTCGGGTATTATAAATTTTCGGACGGGATTCGAGTTCAATTCTTCCGGATCAGGGCAGAAACCTAAAAATATCTAAATAATATATATATATATATATGTTTAAAAATTTCATTAAATAATTTATTAAATTAAACTAAAAACCAATTCTACACAATGCACGGGTCAAGCTCTAGTTCGGGTTTAAAACTAAGATATGTGAACGACGCTAGACCTTTCTGGAAATATATAGTGAGTGCTACTCAATACTATGAAGAGCTTTACAACTATTTTACTACAGAACAGTATTTGATCGCTTGCGGAACCTTTTTAATTTTGTTTCTTTCTCTGGATATTTATCCAGCCCCCACCCACCCCCACCTCGCGTGGAAGCTATATGATCCGGAAGAATCAAGGAGAGAAAGTGAAAGTGTTCGAGGCCGGGTGAAAATGTTGTCAATGATTGTGTCCAACTTGGACACTCGATAAAGACCTCTCCTACTGGTTTGGTGATGTTGTGGCTGTTTCAGCACAAGTAAGTAACATCACCTCTTCTGCTTTATCATTATTTATGTTTTTGGTGATGATATTTGAAACGTTTGATGATGTTGTTGTGGCTGTTTCAGCACCGATAGATATGTCTTTGCAATGTGACTCTTCTCTTTTCTCTAGTACACAATTCAAAGTAACCAAATATATATTTGAGACTTATGTCTTGTGACCTTATCCGCTATATGAAACAGAGGACTTCCTAGCCAAAGCTTGTCTGGTACATTGTCTCCTAGACTCGGAGACCTCAATTATCTACAATCTGTAAGCTATATACTCTTCTTTGCTATGTTTAATTCTTTTTCCTTAGTCTTTTCAATTGTTCTTTGTTGAGCTTAAGGCTTGTGGTGTAGGTTGTTGCAAAACAATGCAATCTCTTGTCCAATTCCTGATACGATTGGGAGGTTGGAGAAGCTTCAGACACTCGATCTTTCAAACAACTCATTCGCTGCCGGCTTCAACTGGAGAACTCATGAACTTGAGTTACTTGTGAGTGTTTCTTTTGAGATTTTGACACTCATAATTTTGTTGCATGTTTATAAAATTCCAGTTCAAGTCTCTCAGTGTCTTGTTCCCTTCGTGTTCATTTGCCATATTTATTTTGTTGTGATAATACATAAAGAACGTTTGGGAAGATGATCCCAATGGAATAGTTATTAGAAACTGATGATGTCTCTTCTTTAGTTTGTATTCTCTTACAAACATATATCAGATATGACTTGGCTGAATAACTTTTTGGTCTTTCTTTAGCATTCAGAAATCTTTTTACTCATTCTCTATGAAACAAATACACTCAAAACCTGAAAGCACCCTAGTAGAGTGAAGTATAAACCACATTAATTCAGTTGTTTCTCAAGACTTTGGTTCTCTTGCCTGATGGCATCGAGGTCGGCTTGTAATTTCTCCACAGCTTCTTCTCATAGTCAACTGCTTCTCTTCTTAACCGATCAGTCATGAGGATCTTTTCAGAGATTTGCTCAAACCTACCGTGGATACTGGTCACTAGCTAACATAGGTGGAGTTATTTACATCGGTTTCAAAAAGAGTGTTGCAGGCAAAGAGAGATCATGTGGAGCTCTGGGATGTTTGTTCTTTGTGTTGTTCTCATGCATTTTAAAACTCGAGACAGAGAGCGTTATATATGTGTGTTTTGTTAGTTTCTATCTTTTTAAAACGGTCTTATATTGTTTGTGAAACTTAAGATTTGGCTCTTTGTAGTTGCATTGTCATGAGGTCCAGTATTATTTATAATTAAAAGATTTGTTGAGTCTAATGTTAGTCTAATGTTTATTTTACTTTTTTATTGGCACTTTGTCATTTGTCAAACATTGACACTCTCTTATCCTTAATGTACATCAGAGTAGTGAGGCTGATGATGATCACAAAATTTACAAATCCGATGAGAATCATTCATCGTAAAGCTTTCCCTTCAACATGTATCCGCAACATCTTCTTGTTTTTTTATGATGCCAATAAAATGGATTCTTGGAGTTTCCCTTTCTCGTTTTTTTTTTTCAATTCTTCTGATGATTCTGTTCTCAGTTTCAGTCTGAAATATTATTAACTCTGATTTCGGGAAATATAAACTTAGCTATTACAAATTGTTATGAAAATTTTATCTACCCCCCATAAGTATGTTAATAGTCATTGTAATAAATGCATTCTTGAACTCTCTCTTTTTAAGGAAATCTCGTTATGCTGTGAATGTGAACTCTACACAGCTCCACTTTGGCTTACTTTTGAGTTTCTTGCTACTCTTTTGTTTCAGTATCTAACTTGGTTCTCGTCCCCACTCTGGTACGGCCAGAAAATCCTCCAAAAGAAGACAAAACAATAAGTGCTATGAAGCAAGTGATTAAAATCAAAACAATTTATAAACATATTAAACTTACTTTTGAGTTTCTTGATACCTCTTTCTGTTTCAGTGTATCTCCTCGATCTCGGATTCCTTCTTATCAATAAATTTTGATCACCTCCGCGATGACTTTTGCCCTTCCCTCGTCAAATTTACAACAGGGAAAAAAACATATTAAACATATTGTTGAAAACTTTAAAAATAAATCAAAACACTTTGCATACTCAAGGAAAACTTTGAAAATTAGTTTTAAGTGTTAAATTTACAATACTAAAAATATATATTACACTTTTAACAGACCATAAAATATTCTATGGACATGATGCAATAGTTTGGTTTGCTTCTACATATTGCAATTCATTAGCTTAAACTTTTTTCCAAAATGAAAATTAGTGTAAGTGTTAAATTTACAATAAAAAAACATGTTAAACATGTACACCAAAACTTACGGACTATAGAAATTCTATAGACTGAATGCAATAGTTTGGTTTGTTTTTAACATATTGAAATTTATCACCTACACCTTTCTCCAAAATGAAAACTAGTATAAGTCTTAAATTTACAATATGAATAACATATTAAACATATACACCGGCTAACGGACCATATTTTGGTTTGCTTCTACGTATTGCAATTCATTATCTTAAACTTTTTCCCAAAATGAAAATTAATGTAAGTGTTAAATTTACAATAAAAAAAATATGTTAAATATGTACACCAAAACTTACGGACTATAAAAATTCTATAGACTGGATGCCATAATTTGGTCTATTTTTAACATATTAAAATTTATCACTCACATCTTTCTCCAAAATGAAAACTAGTATAAGTTTTAAATTTACAATACGAATAACATATTAAACATATACCCCGTTAACTGACCACAGAAAATTTTATAGAAAGAATTGTGCAATATATATTATATAATATCAAAATTTAAAACCAAAAATAAAAAGTAAAAAAATAATTTTCTTAGTTTAAAAAGAAAAACTGTCCGGATCCGATGTCAATCTTTTGACACGAAACGAGATGCTTTCCTCATATTAATATTATGGGTGAGGCCCGGAGAGAAAGAGTTCGTCTCAGTAAAACATTCCGGCTCGAGAAAGTGCTCGTAAACCTCTCCATGATCGAAATGGCTTCGTCATCTGGCTTGCGCTTCCCTCGTTTCCACTCTGGTAATAACCTCTGTCACAGCCAGAAAATCCTCCAGAAGAACACAGTAAATGCCATGAAACAAAGTGATGCAACATATAAGTTTTCCCGTAACAAAAAATTCCTTTTTCAGAGAAAAAAAAGCTTTACTCGAGAAGAAACATGAATTTTTATAAAGAAAATAAAGAGTGGGAAATTTGGATGAGTCGAGTGAAGTAAAAGAGTGAGTATTTATAGAAGAAGTAAGAGATATATCCGTTGTATAATTTTCTTTTCCAATTAATGCTGCAAAAGGGAAATGGAAATTGATCACAAAAGTAATAAATTTTCTTACCGTGTAACGGTCGTATTTTTTCGGGACTCGGTAATAATCTATCACGCATGCATGTCACTTGTGAAGTGAACTGTATTTCCTTTTTTCAAATAAGAAAAGAAGAAAGAACGGTAAAAAATAACCTTACCATTTCACGGAGATTGTTGAACAACTGTTGCCTTGCAACCCAAGCGACGATCCTAAAAGCTCTCTAACTAACGTTTAGAGTGTGTTGAGTTTGTAAATTAGTATCAAGGCATTTACAGGGGTTCAGGTGAAAGTTGTACACAAAGATCTCGATTAAAAACACAAATTTTCTTGTTAATAATGTGTTTTCTTCACCAAAAGAAACAAAATTTAAAGATTTGAGGCTCTGGCACATAGCGCAGTGATGTGATTTAGACTCAAAAAAGAAGAACTAGATCACTTGCACTGTTGAGAATCTGGTCCTCAACTTATCCACATAAAAAAACACCAACTTATAACTAGCCATTGCAAATGATAAATATTAATTAAAATAAATCCATTAAAACGATTCTTAGTCATTGAAACACAATGCTCGCACAAGAAGCTACAATGTTTCATATAATGTCTGTAGATACACATCAAGCGTGTTAAAGTCTGGATTTTTGGGTGTAAATAGGAAACATCATCCCCAGAGGAATTTAGGTTTGACAATTACAAGAGGGAAGAAGAAGAAGATGAGCTTTCAATGTAGCAAACCTTTTTGCCATATTTATTTTGTTGTGATAATACATAAAGAACGATGTTTGGGAAGATGATCCCAATGGAATAGTTATTAGAAACTGATGATGTCTCTTTTAGTTTGTATTCTCTTACAAACATATAGTATCAGATATGTCTTGGCTGAATAACCTTTTGGTCTTTCTTTAGCATTCAGAAATCTTTTTACTCATTCTCTATGAAACAAATGCACTCAAAACCTGAAAGCACCCTAGCAGATGGCTCTTTGTTAAACCTCGAATACTCTACAAACCTCATAGTGAAGTATAAACCACATTAATTCAGTTGTTTCTCAAGACTTTGGTTCTCTTGCCTGATGGCATCGAGGTCGGCTTGTAATTTTTCCAGACTCATGCCCCGGCTTGTGATGGAACCCAGCTTCTTCTCATAGTCAACTGCTTCTCTTCTTAACCGATCAGTCATGAGGATCTTTTCAGAGATTTGCTCAAAAATACCGTGGATACTGGTCACTAGCTTGTAGACCTGTCGTATGGATGGATCCTTTTTCAGTTCCCTGCCCCGAAAAAAGTAAAACAATCCTCATCACCTATTTTTTGACCAGACAATGCAAACATGTCAGATGAAAAGCTCATTCATACCTTGTAACCATCTCATCCACAACAGCATATGATCGGTGCAAACGTTCTCGGATGGAGTTACTCTCTAATTGTAGCTCCCTAGTCTCCCCTGAAATCCTCTGAATGTCACTATCCAGTTTGCGGCTGTTTTTCGTTATTTCTTTAATCCCATGGATATAAGACTTCCGTGGCGCTGCTTTTGGCTGCCTCTCAAGTTCAGTTTGTAGTTTACATCGTTCCTCTTCCCTGTCGGATAAAAAAAAGTCAACACACCATTAATATGATGACGAGAGTGAACATGCAAAATCACGAGTTCTCTGCTTACCTCTTTTGAATTTCTGATGAGAGAGACTGTAAATCAAGTTCAGTCGTTTTCAACTTATGGAACTTGTCTTTAGCCTCTGGCTCCTCCTCCACATGAAGTTGGTCCAAAAGACATAGCTTTTTAGCTTCCAAAGTCAGCCTTATATCGTCCCTGAAAGAAGACACACACAATCATGACTGTACATATACATTTCAGGTTATGCATGGATTCTTTCAACTTGAAAATAATATAGAATATTGTTGATAGATACCATTGTTTTTTCAGATCCATGATATTGCACCTTTTGACCGCTACTTGTTGATATAACCCACCAGGCTGTTTTTCATCCAATAACAACATCCCCGCAGCCAAATTCAACAACTCCAACTCACTGTCAAGACTGCTTAGCTCTGAAGATCCAGATTCAAGTTCCTCCAAGAGCACATTATGTTGGTTCTGTAACTCAACAGTCTCATAATTTGGCTGCTGCAACGCATAAATATGATAAAAAAAATTAAGGCTTCAACATTCATAAAATTGGGTTGACATTACTCCCATGTAGAGGAGAATAGAGAAGCAGTACCTCTGACTCAGACGGGTCTACAGAAGAAGGTTGTTCATATCCAGATGACTGTCTCAGTGAGAAGAATTCAGCAGCGGTAGAACCATCTGCTGAAGCATTTTGAGCATGAGAGTTGGGTGGCTGAGGGATTTCGCTAGTCATGGTAAGATCTTTCAGGACAGCTTCAACCTTGTGTAAATGCATATCAAAAGTCTCATCTGAAGTATCTCTGAAAGTGTCGTCCACCTTTGGCATGCTAGCTATATCACCACCAGGAGGAAGAGAAGAAGCTTTGAGACCTTGCTGCTTTTTATTGGAAAGCCTCTCAAGTAAGAAAGTAAGCAACCTAAAGGAGTCATCTTGAGAGGGATGAAGAAACTGCCGCAAAGCAACACAGAGACAATCTGTTTCAGAATTAGAAGAAAAGCGAAAGAAGGGAAGCTAAGAAAGACCAAAAGGACTATACTTTCATCAAAGGCGATGAATCTAATTATGATCCTCTTAAAGTTGATTCCTTTCAGCAATCTTATGATACCTTATGATAACTAATGTCGCCCATGTAGCCAAGGTTCTTCACGGAGTGGGCTATATCGGTGCATATCATCATATACCTTTCCGGAAGAGAATCTACTACTACTACTGGTATCATCTCACTCGCCGCCGCCGCCGATGGGTCGATCAGATTAAGCAGCTGAGCGCAGATCGACGTCAGAGCCTCCGATGTAAACTGAGACACAGAGGAGAAATCTCCAGGGATCGAAACCCCAGATTCCATCAACGTCGACATCACTATATCTCCTCCACATTCCTCCTCCATCCTTTCCTTCCCAAGGAAAAGGGACACTCTCTGTTTTTGTCAACCATCCTTCGTACGACGCCGTTTTCCCGCACTAACAATCACTTGTGACGTGTGACAAAATAAATTATGTTTAAAACCCTTTTCTTCCTTATTTAAATCATTGCTCACCTATATATTGGTAATTCCTAATAGAAGAGCATCCTTCATTGCTCAAAGTGATACTAGAGAGCAATCAGAGATTTTGTTTATCCTGGAGTTTTTGTTTAGGGATGAGGTTGGTAACCCACCCCTTTTGGTCTCTGTATTCTTAACTTTATGATAATTTTAGATAAAAACAACAATCAACCAAGAAATCCTACATATGTTGTTATGTTTTACTTACATTACTATAAACTAGAATATAGGACTGACCTGGAGCCGAGCTAGAGAGAACAAAGAACCTACCAATAATAGGCATAGTAGAGACTAATGTGATGAGCTAAGATTAGTTCAAGCACTAATTCTTACAAAAGATCCATATAATTAAGGTTTAATGTCTTAGATTAGGCTTTGTTATGTATGTGTGTTTCAGGGTGCATGAATGTTCTTAGGAGGTTCAGTGTTTAAGCATAAAGAGATATGGTCATTTGGATAATATTGCTTACTTGCGTCTCCTTAACAGAATCAATATCGGGAATAAATCATCACAATCAAGTTTTTTTTCAGCTATAACGAATGAACATCTTATTGTAGTGAATTCGTATTTAACAATTAAAAAAGCCTGTCAAGCATAATTGCGTGCACATAAGAATGCTACTTGTGCATGTGTTTCTATATACATGTTGACTAATAGAACAACTTGAATTAAACATAAACTCTTGGATGAGTTATATTATTTTTTCAGGATTTAAATATAAGAAAAAGCACATACTGGGGAAATTAATATGATCTTCTACTTCTCTTTTTTTGCTTATGCCATATGTTAGGTCCAAATTTAGAAGAGAAAAAGGAATATAGGAATATGTTGTGAGAGTATCTAAAATCTAAATAAAAATAATTGATAGTATTTGTTAAAAATAAAGTAGAAAACGGACAGAAATAATAAAACAAAAATAAAAAGGTAAGGGGAGATAGTTGACGATGCATGTGTGTCATATGGGTTGGGTTGGGCTCTTATTAATTTTTGTGAATGAATGTGGAGAGAACTAACACATGATTGACGGTGATAGTGGACACTTATGTTTTCTTTGAATCTCAGATTTGCTTTATTGTTCATAAAATATTGTTATTTACTTGGCCAAGCCATTGTATTGTATGGGTGCACGCATCTTATTCTCTCTCTTTTTTTTTGTTGCACTAATCTCAAGCCAATTATATTAATTATAGCATTGTGTTAAAAAAACATAGTGTTAGTTGATTTGTAATCAATTTCTTTTCTGAAGTAGTGCGTATGTATTGGACATCAACAAATAAATTTCAAAAGAATTAGATTCCCATGCATGCAATAGTCGCTCTCGTTTCAGAGCTGCTTTCCTTTCCTAACCAATATTTCTGGAATATAATAAGCATAGTAATGGGTGAATGCTTTTTTTAAGTTCATGTGCATAAATGTCATTAAATTACGTCATTTTTGTTCTGGAAAGAATATTTACTGCTGAAATTAGGGCTAGATAAAATACCCAGACTCAGAAAAAAACCCAAACTATTTCCATAAAAATTATATCCAAACCGAACCGAAGTTAGTAAAATATCTGAACAAATCTAAAATTTTGGTATTTGAAAAATCAAACTCAAATCCTATCTGAAATGAGTACCCACAAATATTCAAACCACAATTGTATTAATATATTAATTGTTTTTAAATTTAATATTCACAATATTCAAAATACTTAGAAAATAGTTAAAAATAATTATTTAAAATATTCAAAACACAAAAATACTTTATATACAAACAGGTATATTCATCAAATTATCTAATCTGAGCCAATTTCACATTAATTTTAGGTATTTAGCATACATTATTCAAATTTATATGGTATATATTATTTTGTTTTGGATTTAAAGGATTTTTAAAATATATTGAAATTTTTTAATTTTTTATATAATTAAAATGAATATCCAAACTTGAACAGAACCTTAACCGAATTCGAACTAAAATTTATAAATATTTTGAATCATTTAAACCCAAATGTCCACTTTTAACTGGAATCATCAAATATTTAAGAAAAGGAGAAGACAATAAAAGTAAAGTTTTGATAGGAAAATAAAGTGAAACTGCCAAAATTTAGATGCTCGCTTGACTTTTGAGTGGAGAATTTTCGTAAAGAAAAGATATTGAAATTTTAGAAAATGGAAAATAAGCTTTTATGCTTCGATGGAAAATCGAATATTTTATTAATACGTTAATCAAAAATCTCCTAATCTCTCTCTTTATTACAAAGAGAGAAGTGAAGATGATAATTGTCCTAAACTCACGAGAGGGAGGGAGAGGAAGGCTTTAGGAAAAGAGAGGACTGGTTTCTCTCTCTGTCTTTTTTTTTTTTTGTCGGCCTCTCTCTGTCTTTCTAAAAAAAAAAAAGTTTTATCTTCGCCTCCATAAAAAAAAAAGAGAAAAAAATAAATATAAGAAAGTGAACTTTTTTTCTGAATCACACTTCCTTGCTTGAGAGGAAGAACTATTGTCCTAAAGATCAGAGCTGAACCGAGATCTCTCTGGAGAGAGAGAGAGAGAGAAAATGAGCATGGCTAGTGAGGAAGCAGTCAAGCAATTACGTACTTTGATGGAAGATGGTGTGTGTCGTCTTTCTTCTATGTTTTAAAGCTTTTTGCTTCTTTGTTCCAAGACCACCGACTAAATCCTCAAATCTTATTTTTTTTGCTTGTCTTGTGGTAATTGACAGTTGAAGATGAATCACTGAGAGAGTCGTATCGGGTTAGTCAGATTACACTTTCTTTCTTTCTTTTCTTTAGATGCTCAGAAATAATGATTCAACTCCAAACCTCTTTATTGCTATTTCAGATTTGGTATTTTGGGCTTCACTTTTCTATTAAAAAAGAAACTTTTTTTTGGGGGGGGGGGGGGGGGGGGGTCAGCTGGAACCAATCTGGTGTCATTTGTATTTGATCTGGATCTATAATTTTTGAATCCGCCTCTAAAAGTTGTTTGCATTTGGTTAAATTCAAAATGATCCAATGTTGGTTGTTGGATGGATCTGTGGAGTCAGAAGATCAGTATATATTGGGCTGATCCAGAGTTTTTCAGTATTGGTGTGTCAAATGCAACTTTGGATCTTTTTATAGCTTGGAGAAAAAATAACCAAAAATGGTATGTTATGTTTGCAGAACATACATCAAGGGTATCCCACAGAGACTTTGTTGCGCTTTCTTAAAGCCAGAGATTTTAATGTCCACAAATCTCACAAAATGGTGCTTTCATTCTCTTTGCTTCTTTTTCTTTTTCTTATATAAGCCTTCGTTTTTCTGGGGGCTTTTAAACTAATGATTGCAAGTTTGTCACAGTTGCTTGACTGCTTGGAATGGAGGACTCAAAACGAGATTGACAGCATACTCACCGTGAGTTTTGGTGCTCTTGTTTTTTCTATTTTTCTGAGACCCTTTCATCTCATCCTGTAATTATTATTTTTTTTTTTTTGAAAAAATTATGCAGAAGCCAATTGTTCCTGTTGAGTTGTACAGAGGAATCAGAGACTCCCAGCTTGTCGGTCTCTCTGGTTATTCAAAGGAGGTAACTTACTAGTTACTACTACTAGTTCTACACATGTTTGACCCAAACTAATTCATCTAAAAACTTGTAGGGTCTCCCTGTCATTGCCATTGGTGTGGGGCATAGCACATATGACAAAGCCTCTGTAAGCCTAATCTCTACATATTCCTCTTCCAACTCAGAGAAGGCTTTACATGAAGTTAAAACTCTTGACCATAACTTTCTTCTGATCCTTCATTCATTCAGGTTCACTACTATGTACAGTCTCACATTCAAATGAATGAGTACCGTGATCGTGTCGTTTTGGTAATGACCATTTAAAACTCTCTCTTTGGTTTACCCTTTTTCTTCTTTCATAGTCTCTCTAATGGTGTGTGATTTTTCTTCTTTTCTGTATAGCCATCTGCTACAAAGAAACAGGGACGACCTATCTGCACTTGTTTGAAAATTTTGGATATGTCTGGATTAAAGCTTTCAGCTCTAAGTCAAATTAAGGTAAATAATCTAATTTATTGTTTTGACTTTTTTCTACTAATTACATTTTTACTTATGGTTTGTATAAGAACTTGTTGTGTTTTTTTCATCACATTTGCTGCAGTTAATGACTACTATAACCACAATAGACGATTTAAACTACCCAGAGAAGACAGAGACGTATTATATAGTCAATGTCCCCTACATATTTTCTGCTTGCTGGAAAACCATAAAGCCTCTGCTGCAAGAGAGGACAAAGAAGAAGATTCAAGTTCTCAAAGGCTGCGGTAAAGATGAGTTGCTTAAGGTAAAAACAATTCAATTCCCCTCTCTCCTGTGCAACAACAAGACTGACTGAAAAGAAACGTAATGCAGGTAATGGACTATGAGTCTCTGCCACATTTCTGTAGAAGGGAAGGGTCTGGCTCTGGTAGGCATATCTCAAATGGAGCAGAAGACAACTGCTTCTCTTTGGATCACTCTTTCCACCAAGAGCTCTACAGCTATGTGAAGCAACAGGCTCTGGTTAAAGGGCCGTCGAATGCACCCATCAGACATGGTTCGGTTCACGTAAGGTTCCCTGAGCCAGCTACGGAAGGCACCAAGATATTCGATACCTTAGAATCTGAGTTCCAGAAGCTTGGATGTGACCAGAAGGTCTGATTTCTCCGGGCCTTATATTTGATACAAGAAGCAGAGTTTTCTGTGGTTGTAACATGAGCAGCAGAGTAATTTTAAGATAAGAATCAACCTTGAGCATCTCCAAGGACTGTATTACTAGATTTCCTTGCTTGCATCAGGTAGGTAGATGCAAGTTTTATTGCAACAAAAAAGAAGAAAAAAAAAATACTCAATTTCCTGTGTATGCTTATGATCTATAATATATATATATATATATGGAACTCATTTCTATTAAGGGGTCATTTCTATAATATATATAGAAGCTTCTTCTTCTTCATACTCTTTTTTTTTTTGGTCAGACCTTTCTTGCATTAATCTTAAACAACAGAAACAGAGTTTAACATCCCCTCAGGGGAGTTTGAAAGTACAAACAACGCATCCTTCACCATACCGTCTGCAACAGAGTTACAGAGGCGAGGTATAAACTTAAAGGAGATAGAGTTAAGGGATCTACTCAACACACTAATGTCATGGATGATCCCTAGCAGTGCGATCACAGAAGCTTTGTCTGTGAGGAGGACAACTAGACACTTAGAATCCCCTAGCGTTTGCGATCACAGCAAAAGTAGCAGAAGAAGAGGCAGCAGAGAGGTATGAGAAAGAGGTGATGGAACTCGGGGTGGAGTCTCCCATGTTTCTCCTCCTAGGAACACTCGGGATGCTCTATCTTTTCTGCTTCGCCGCAGCAGCGATTATGGTAATGACTTGTAGAGACGGTGGAGATTTGGGTTTGCAGTTTGGGATAACAGGACTACTTGTGGTACTAAACTTGCCTTTACACGAGGGCATGTTGTTGAGGAAAGACAAAGGGAAGATGCCACTGAGCGTGACAGTTAAATCAGTTGTGTTGGCTTTATCCGCCTGCACTTGTATTGCGTTTCTATAAAGGGAAAAGATTGAGTCAAATGTATTCAAAATAATTGGACGGACTCTACCTGACATGTTTTGGTCTGGAAAATAAACAAACGGTTCTAGTGGACATCAGCGAATGTTTTCTTTTGAAACGACTTATCTCTGAAATTTAGAAAAAAAAAAGAAAAAGAAAGAAGAGGTAATGGGAGTTTGGAGTCTTCCCATGTTTCTCATCCTCTCGGAACACATCAATCTCTCAGGTTAATAAACTGGCCTTCATACCAACCAACCAAGTCATGCTGTTGAGGAAAGATGCCAATGAGCGTGACCCTCGGATCATTTGGTCTTATTAGATTTGTTTTGTATATCGTTTTTTTTTGTAATGAAAAGATAAAAAAAAGCCATTAAAAGTCTAAAAGAATTTCTTCTTCTATTTTAAAGATTTCTGCTTTAAAAATCCAAAAGAGAAAAGGTCTTTCCAATACTAAAAATACCATATGGACAGATTAAAAAAAACAGTCGAGTTTTCTATTCATTCTACAGTCTTTTTTTATCAAAAGCTCCTCGCCGTCTCCCTTATTATCGATCCTGCCTGAAAATCTTCCTAAGATCTGCCACGGAACCAGTTAAAATCTTGAGAGGCATGTTTATATGTTCCAAAACTAGCATTTTATGGTAGCAAAATTTTATTACTTACACATATACAGAGGAGACCGAAAGAATGAAGGATTTGTTCAAGCAAACCCGAAACCTTCACTGGCTTCGTGAATGGCAAGTAGCAGACGTTCCTCAAGTTGTTCCTTAGATGGATACTCTGGAAGGTCTAGTTGGTTAAAACTGCAACAACAACAACAACAACCCAATGAGAATTAAGGCGACAGTTTCAATGAGTAAAGGGGTTTGGTAATATGATTTCGAACCATGTATGAGCTGATGGCAGCCGCTCCGGACCTCCATATGCCTTGTGGATTTGTAATCTTTGAGGTCCAGAAATACCTTGCAGTGCCTTGAAACCTTCTAAAGGAACCTGAATACAGAAACACACGACTCAGACTCAGAAGACCAAGCAGGATATCGAGATCATCAACAACCACAAAGAAACCATGTACGGATGATGATGTAATGTATTTCAGGTGAGACTTTGACAGAAGCTACTGTTATTTGGGTGGTTTTTTACCTTTGATGTTCCGGTGACAAATTGAAGAAATCTAGCCATGTCTTCCTTGCTAAAAGCTTTAACGACCTCCCAGAACCAATGAATCACAGGGGATCCAGCCGTGTAGCTGGTATACTCGGTATTGGCTTTAAGATCATCGACTGCAAGAAACAAGAGATTGTTATAATAACTTTAAACGCATAAAACAAATACACGCAAAACAACAGGATCCAACTTACAATCAATCTCAGGCAATCCGCTGATTAGGAGCTCGAGCTCTTTATCATTAAAAATGGATACGAGCTCACGAGGTATTAACTCATTAAAGCCTTCCAGGAAGGCGTTTATTTGAGGCCGAATAGCATTGGTAAGTATGTGTCCGGCCACAAGGTCAACATATTCATGCTTTGTTTCCTCTGTTACCCGTATGTTTCTTCCTCTAGGTTTAAGCTCATAGTCCGTCACCTTTTTCCAGTTAAAATAAAAATTGATTATTTCAATATGGTATTACGCCCTTTGAGACAATGAACAGAAAAGACTATATCACACACCTCAGTCTTTTCGTATAGAATGTGTTTTTCCTCATCTGCGTCCATACTAAATGTGAGGTCGAGTATGTCGCTCACATCATTCTGAATGAACAAAAAAAGAAGGTATAGAAGATATTATAACTTGAGCTATTAATAGATTAAAAAAAAAAAAGACTACGTCCACAAACCTCTAACAGCCACTTCAAGTTCTTGTAGTAATCAGGATCCACCGCCTCAATGTCATGATAGGTTACCTTCACACCAAGTATGTGTTTATAGAAGGAGCGCGTAAAATAAACATCCAAAAGCTGCCCATCAAACAACGCCTTTGCCACCTGCAGTGACATCACAAACACATTAGATAGATCCAAAAGAAAAAGAAACAAACATTTTGGATAATTGCAATGACAATGTCCTCATATTACCATGCGACCAACAAATTTGAAGTATGACAGATGCTCATTTTGGTAAACAGAGTTGGGATTCGGCTGGAAGGTGGCATCATTTCCAACGGTAGTGAAAAGCAACGCTCCTTTGTCAAATATAACTCTTGACACTAACTGATACCATTCTCTTGTAAGACCACCAGCATCAACACCTTCTTCACCTTGAAACTGCACATTCAGACGTCCTCTCAGATCCTGTAGGGAGCGCATACGTAACTGGTTGTATGAATCTTCCAACATATAAGCTCGGCGGACACTGATACGCAATGGACCAGAAATGTGTTGATCATGCTGGTGCTTTATCCTTGACCTGAAGTAAGCTTTCTTGTTGTCAAAATCAATCAGCCTTGGTGCCTTGAGCATCATTGAAAGGGACTTCTCCAGTAAACTTGGGTTTTTCCTAACAAATGAATTCAAAAGTCGCTTATGCTTCTCCGCAAACTTTGCAAATGTAAGGGAGCCATCAATTTTCTTCTGAGAATCTACACTGGTCTTAGATGATAAACTAAGAGCAGACTCCTTTACTTCTCCAGCTGTCACATTCGCCTGATCCTGATGTAGTATTGACGGAGTTTGAATTTTCTCACACAGAACAAAGAAAGCCTCAATAAGAGGTAGGAACCTCTGAGTTCCCGGAGAAATAGGGGACGGAGCAGTGACCCCTAGGGCATGATCACCGGGGTTTACACTGGACACGGTTGTTGTGGCTGAAGTATGATCCAGCTGCACCTCAGTCATGCTGATACACTGGCTAAGTTCCTGCCAAAGGGGCTCTAATGCCATGTTTAGTCTCTCCATAATGTTTTGTTCCTCCTGTTCTGTTTCCTTTTCGGTTCCAGGATTGCCATCATCAATAGTGGAAGTTAGTGAGCTAAGAACCTGTAGAACACGGAGAAGTGAAGCACCTGCCATGGAACCTGTACTGTGACTCATCTTCTCTGTATTGCTCAGTGTTGCCAGCTCGCGGACAGTTGAGGCACTCAACCCGCTTGCCAACTGTGAGAGTTCTTTTGCGAAAAACCTCCGATGAGCCACATCTACGGCAGCCAGCTTTTTTATCACCTTTCCTGCTAAAAGGTAAATTTTATCCGATAACCTATGAAGGTATGAAAACATTTGAGTCAGTCTAAGGAATTCAGGGATAAGAAAAGACAACTCAGGAAAGCAATAAATAAAAGAGGAGGGTGGTGTCTCTTACCCTTCATATCCAAGAAGTAGGCAAAGATTGCAGAGATCGGACTGTGGCAACTGCAAGAATATGTTATATATATCAGCACAATTCTTTACTCTTGCAACAGATTGCTTATCAGCTTCATCCACTTGCTCAGACTTCGCATCTTTTCGTGTTTCACTTGAAGCTTCTTCACCAACCGGTTTCTCTTCTGATTTCTCAGATAAACTTGATAACGGAGACCAACCCTCAATTCGGGATGCTGCGGTGTAGACAACTTCTTGCAGTAAACCAATGACCTGAAATATACAGAACACAGATCTTGTAAATAGACAGTACAGAAAATATGAGAGAGAGAAACTATCTAGAGACTTAGCGAGAAGATTTCTTCTATTCTGAAAATCAAGCTAAACATACCAGTGCTAGATGGGATGTACTTTGCAAAAGCTGAGGCCGATTAAGCAGCTTTAGGAAGACAACGAGAGGTATCTCCAGATTCCGGGAGTCTGTCACATGAGTAACAGTCTCCTTACCCTTGCCTTCACATACAGAGGGTTTTGGCTTTGACAATTGGGACACAAGTGACGAATCAAAGTAGAACAACATGTCAGCAACAGCCGAATGATTCGTAGCCAAATACGTCAGAACCTCTAGCACCCGACGGAACACTAGAGGAGGAAGACCTGTGTAAAGAACAAAAAAAAGTCAGACGGTGCTCTGGAAGCTGGCGAAAATAGTAAACATAAACATTCGATAAGAGGTACTACCATTCAACAGCTGGGATCGTCCATAAATAACATTTGACTGACAGCCATAGAGTCTTTGCTGATTACTTATTGCCAACTCGCTCGGTGATGTTTCCATCTCTGGCCTAATCAAATCCAACAGAAGTTGAACCAAGTTGGCTCTTGTAACACGGTGAGCACACAGATTGAAGAGAAGCCTATGCAGAAGGCCTTTCCCCAACGGCTGATATATTAAGACAACATAATTGTGAGAAGCGGTGAACAAATACTTATGATGGTTCCATGAAAATAGTCAATCGGACGTTGGGATATGTTTCTTAGCTAGAAAGGGTTTAGGAAAAATAAACAGGAATTCATCTTTACCTGTGCAAGTCGTAGTAGCCTAATTAGTGATTTCAAGGCCTCGACATCCACAAGACGGTCTCCTTCCATCTCTTTTACTTTCAAGCCATCTGCAAAAGATGAAACATCCCTCTGACCAATAGTGACTCCGACGTTCCTGTTCATCCCCGTCAGCCTATTGTAACCCAAACCATTCCTTCGATTACTATGGCTACGAGCCTGATAGTGACTCATTGCTCGGTCTCTGAGCATCTGCGCTTCTGCAAGTAAAGGTGAAGGCAACGCTGCCAAAACTGCCTCTGAAGAAGTTAAGAGAACCTGCAAGCAGAGATACAAACCTCTTCACGTTAAAACCAGTTCCAATCCCAAAACCAAATTACCTAATTCACATAAAGGTAGAGATACAAACCTCTTCACGTAAATCGGCAGGTAGGGTAGCAATAATTGAAGCATTATCCATGTCAGTTGGCTGTCCTTGTGACTGATGTGCCATCCTTTGTACCCTTTGTTGAGCAAGAACTTCTGTTTGGATATCTGGGGGAAGCGCTGCCAAAAATTCAGGATCTATGTCTTCTACCGAAGGTGGTTCATAAGTTGGGGGCTGAACGGACTGAGCTTGCTGAGAAGCAAGAACTTCTGCCCGTAATTCTTCAGGGAGCGCCTCTAAAAATGTAGGATCGATGGAATTCGCTTCGGGTGCCCTACCGTCCAACTCCAAGCTACCTTCAGCAAGTTGCTCATCATTACTCGCATCTTGGGTAGCTTCCCTGGATGAGAGCTCATTGTTATCACGGGATAATAGTGAAGGTTCCACACTTTGATTTCCCTCTGCACCATCACTACTCATATGTACATCCCCACTTGGTTGACAATTGGAAATGGGATCATCTACTGGAATTGGCGTCCCCATACCAGAGACATTTTGACTACTGGACGTATCAGGTTGGCCCTGGGCAGTGGAGACAAGATCCACAGCTACGACATCTGCTTGCTCAATAGGTACTCCATCACCTTCCCCAACTTCCATTCTGTCAATCTCATTTGGTGTACTGTTCATAGGAAGAGGCTGCAGAAGTACAGGGGAAGCTAGATTTGCTCGAGCTTGGGAGAAAATTCCAGCCGTTACATCAGGTGGGTTATCAACATTGTCATTATTATTCAACATTTCATGCGCTTCACTTTGTTGACCACCGTCGTTACCATCCCCCAAAACGCTTTCGCTTCCAACAGATGGATGCTGCTGCTCTTGGACTTCCGTGCTATTAGTTTCCCTTTCGACAACACTATCTGCTAGCGCAGAAGCACGAAGGTTGGAAATAAAATGTTCTTCTATCAGTTGGGCAATCGACGCAGATTGACTACTTGGTTGAGGGTGACCTATATCAGTCCACCGACTATTACCAACCCCTCTTCTTGATGAATCCATATCCACCACAGAATAATCAGTCAAAGGAGGAGGTGCCCCACTACCTCCTAAGCGATCACTGAAAGGATTACTTGGTACTTGATCAAATGGTATAACCGGCATATCAAACATGTAAAACTGTGATATATCATTCCTGCCAGCACTTGCTGAAACTGAGGCCGTATTGCCAGTTCGCAAAGGTCTCGAGAAGAGCGGATGCTGAAAGCCATGTACTTGGGAACCAGATCGATGGAAAGAATTTATGTCTGCTTGACGTCTACGATCAAAGCCGGGTCTCTGCAGAGTAACCAGATCGCCCATATTCATTCCTTCAAAGTCATCAATAAATTCATTTCCACCACCAGATCGCCCAAGAATCTGAAAATGATCCAGCCCATCAAGAGCTTCCCTCCACTGCACCTCTATTACACGATTCTCGTGGATATCATCCTCATCTTCGTCAATCATGTCATCATTATATTCATCTCCGAGGCCAGTATCTTCAGGGTCTTCGGCATCAGTTCCAGAAAGAGACATAACACTCCGAGCTCCGTCTGCCACTAAATCTGCATCCTCATCATCCTCCAGTTCGGGTCCGATGTCATCAAATCCTTCCTCATCATCATCCTCTTCGTCTCCCATGGCATCATCTCCATCATCTCCGGCCCTATTTTCAACATGAAAATTCATTTCAATTTGGTCATCTTCTTCTCCCATGAAATCCATCTGAATAGGTTCAGGCAGTATTGTCTCCTCGCCTTCTATCCTCATCTCTTGAGGCATAGCCTGGGTTTGACTCGAACCCCTTCCACCTTCGCTTTGAGAGGAAATTTGAGGGTGCTCCTGTCCATTCTCTGCGGCATCAGTTACTTGTTGTAGACTGCTATTGTTTCGGTTTGACTCATCAACTTCAGCCTCAGTTGAAGTTCCACGACTGTCATGTCTCTCATTAGAATCTGTGCCCTTCGTCTCGTTTGACCCTGCTGATTTTAGCTGCTCAGCAGTATTTGCAGCACTCGTCAGTGTCTCAAGAGACTTGAGAATAAGAGTGACAAGCTTTGGAGCATCAGGGTGGTCGAGGTCAATTACGTGAAGAATGCTGGTCAGACACTTAATAATTCCCCCATCTATCATGCTCTTTGCAACGTCAGGTGAGCAACCACAACCAGGTAAGTTGCTGGAAGATGAATTCTTTGTTAATATCGAATAAACCAGGCCAGCAAAAGCAAGAACTCTTTTATCAGGTAACAGAACACTTTTACTAGAAGAACTCTTTCCCAAGGAAGCCAATACAGATAAAACACTCGAAAGCTCACTGATTATTCTTCTACGTCCCTCACTGGAACGGCTGCAAAAAACGACCAGAAACCAGGAAGCTTTTTCAGACAACTTCTCTTTCCAAACTTCAGATCCAACAGAATTTTTGAGCGATATAGGAAGTAATCGGTGAATGATATGGTAAATTAACCCTCCATTGCCAGGTGAATTATCGGGTAGATTGGATCCCCGAAGCTGAGATATTTCTGTATCCCGCCTCAGTATGACACTGGTACCGTGCAAGTACATGATAACAATATCACTCAACAATTTCAAAATAAATGTTACCCTGGCCAATTCTTCAGATCCAAATTCTGCTTCCTCTGGATCACCAACTTTTGACTTACCCTTCACTTTAGTTGCCGGCACATCAACTTCCATTGCAATTAAATTGGTTTCATCATCTTCCTGCCTCTTCACCCTAGGAAAACTTAAGACAATATCAATAAGCTGATCGATAACTTGGATGAAATTAGCAGGGACTCGTCTGTGGCTTTTCGAACATTTCCCTGACCCATCATGAAGCTTATTTTCGGATATTCGAAGGGGTTCATTCAGAGGCAATCCCTGCTCACTGCTGGAAACTTTTGGCTTTTCTTTTTCCTTCGACGGAATCACAAAGTCCCTCCCTCCTGATGACTCCAGCTGACAAGTAGAAGCCACGGCTTTCATGAAAACCACAGGATCTCTCGAAATTACAGGTGCCATTGTTGTCAGAAATGTCTGAGGTAATACCCTACCTACATGTCTCTTTCCACTCAAGGTCTGTCGTATTTCTGATTCCATAGCAATTTGGAGAGTCTGTGGATCTTCAACCAGATGACGTACAATAACAGATGCAACAGTATCATACCCAGGGAAGAAACATTTTTTGGGAAGATTAAAAAGTGAGGATAAGGCTCCATTTTCCAGAAACTGGATAGCTAAAGCATGAGTTTTAGTTAGACGTGCACATAACTGAAGAACAGCCTGCATGATCATTTCTGGAACACACTGCTTTACGAGGCCACATGCGATTAGTAGAGCTTTTTGACCCTCTTCCATGGTCAGATAGCCTGTAGATTTTCCAAAAACTGATTCCAAATCCGGTTTCGACTCCTCTTTAGCAACATCTGAAGATAACACTTTCTTTAACGCTGCTGCTGAGTCTTGCGGATAATCACTCGGCTCCAAAGATCCACCATGATTTCCTTCCAAAAATTCAGACGAGATTCTTGTCCGAGCCTGCAGCATCATGCTCAAGATAAGAAGTAAAGCGCTAATGCATTTTGGAGCCAGAATCTGACTTTCAGATTCACTCTTAAGCTTGAAATTCGTCAAGATATCAATTGCTACGGTCACAATTCCATCCTGTGCAGCAATTTCTCGTGTGTTGTCATCCTCTGAGAGAACTAATGCTAGAATGTGTGGTAGCATAGTCAAAGCACCAGTATCCTTGGAGAAATCAACTTGTACTAGCTTCAGTTGCTGTATAAGAAACGACACAATTTTCGGCCGATCTTCCCCTTTGTTTCGGCTACAAAGTGTTACAAACAAATCCATCAATGGGAAAGCCATAGAATCATCACTTTCAAATAACTTCACCGATGCAGTAATAACTTCATCAACAGATGGTTCTTTTGGATCCGCTTCTTCCAGAGGGACATCTACAGGTTTTGGAGTTTTGGATGCATTGCCAAGAGATAGTGCAAGTGCTTGGGCCAGCTCGTCATCTTCCTGCACAGTATGCTCAGGATTGGCAAACAACCACTCAATAGCTATTTCAACACTGTTTGTTCCAACTCTTCGTAACGCGTATTCTGCCCTTGACCTTGAAAATCCCATTTCAACAATCATACCAACAATGGTTTCGTCAGGCTGTAGAGGCAAGGCTCTTTGGTTTGTACCCCGGGCTTGATTTTGCGTAGCATCCACAACACCAGAGTATATATGCGTAACAAGGGAGGTAACCGAAGCCACAAAATTAGGATTGCAATCAGGAAACATAGGGTGGTTCCATATAGGTAGTATGACATCCAGAACCTGAGACTGCAGATTTCGCACGAAAGTTTCAGGTTCCCTTGGTACAGGATGGAGTTCGATCGACAAACCAATTGAAGCTTGCTCTTGCTGGACAAGAAGCTGCGTTTGAGAAGTGGAGGCTGGAGATAACAGAAATGTAGAGTTAACAAAATAGTCCAGTGCTCGGCAATAGATTTGCAGAGTATCCACCAGCCACGTCTTGCGAGACCATATGTTCCTTTCACCTGGCTTCTCATTCTCAGTATCAGATGCAGTAACAGAAAACGGCACTGTCCAAAGCAACTGGCTTGTCGCTTCAAATGTGGTGAGAAGTTGCTTAAATGTTCCATGGACATAAAAACTATTAATCATAGCTGTGAAACAGACCCTTCTTCGAGTATCAAATGTCAGGGAAGCCATGTCATCTACCACTTTTCCAAGGTATCGGCACTTTACGGACAGAAATATATCATGCTCAGCAGTAACACCATTCCCATCGAAGTTAAGAGCTTCAAGAAATACTTTAGCTATGGCATTACCAAGCGTCTTCTTAGATGCGGAACTCAGTGGTGCTCCATCAATTCTGCGACGATTCGCAGAGGTGAATCCTCCTTTCACAAGGGCAGTGAAAAAAAGACGCAGAGTACAATTCAACTTGTCTAAAATTTCAACAGTCAGGACTTCAGTGCTTTTCTTTTTCAGCTCATGGGAAGATGATGTACCTGGTAAATCAGGTGGAATTTCAGAATCAAAATTAAAAGCCTCCAGGTGTCGACGAGTTCTCCCACCCCTCGTTCGGGAAATCGCTTGTCGTGTACGACCATGCATACTCTCGATGGAACGCATAACAGACAGATCACGACCACCACGCCAAATAGATTGAGAGGTACTTCTTCTAATGGATACATGGTTTGTGTATCTAACTGCTGAAGCATTTCTTGAGTCCTCTTCACTCTCTCTTTCAACAGTACTAGATGAGGCTAAAATTGAATTATCAGGTCCTCCATCAACACTCTTTTTCTCATCTTCCTTGGTCTCACTAGACAAAGCCATCTGCCAAATTATTTGCTTGTATGTTAGACCAAGTTCTTTTAGTACATCAGCATCAGCAGCACTTAATTCCGCGATAACTGAAGATGTTCCTTTCAACAGAAAGTTTGAGAGGGACAACATGCCTTCTAGGCAGAAAAGGGATCTCAAAATCGTCATCTGGACTGCAGACTCTAGTTTAAGAAGCTGAGTGCCTTTAATGGCACCCAAAAGCTCATTTGTTCCCTTCAGACGTTCTCGTAAGTAGGAGCACACTGTACGAGATAGACTAGCCGAATGCTGAGGGGAGAAGTTCTTAAAAGCGACAGAAAAGTTTTGACCAAAGGAGGTTGACAGAGGCATAACGGGTAAAGAGAGTAGCTGCAAGACAACATCAATTCCTTTCTTCTCAACAAATAGAGAACATACTTCTGCATTCTGAAGAACTATTTCAAAGAGACGAGCAACATTACACACACAATCTGGAAGAAACAACTCTGTATTTGCTGGAGAAGCAGCAGAAGATGGTTCCGCCTCATCCGAAATGGCCAAGCTCTTCTCATCAGCGTCAATTTCCATAGGAGCGGTAGCAGCATCAGTAGGCACATCTGCTGACACAGAAGTGGAGGCCTCCATCCCAGATCCAATAATCAACATGGAGTTCAGGATTTCAATGAACATATCAACTCCATAAGTGCGCAACGAAGATTGGTGTCTTAGGAGTTCATCAAGCCCACTTGACAAAGCACTAGGTGTATCACCAGTAAGAGCTCGCAGATAAGACGAAGAAGTAAATATATTAACAAAACACCTTAGTGCATTTCGGTCCTTGACAGCTTGAAGACCGCTATTGTTGAGACACAGAGCATCCAGAGACTGCGGGATGCATGTAATGGCTTGCGCAGAGCAGATGACCTCATCAGAGATAGCATCAAGAAAGGCAGAAGTTACACCAGACGAGTCTAAAGTATTAAAACAAGTTGGATCTTTATGAATGAGATCACTCATGACAGTGGTAGCAAGCGAGAATACTCCACCCCCGAAATATTTTGCTCTCCGGAAGATAATGCATAAGCATTCAGGCAGCAAGCTCTCCTCGGAACCATAGAGGTTAGTATTACCAGGAGAATAAGTTCCAAGAGAGATTGCAGATAACAAGGCTTTTAACAACAATCTCCTGTAATACGAAATTAATGCCTCAGAATAGGGAAGCTGTTCAGTATCAGGCCGATTAAGAGAATCACCAAGGACATGTGAAGCCCTCCCATTACTGTCTGAACCGCAAACTTTTTCGTTGACATTGTCTTCGGTACGAGAGACTTCCAGTTTCAACCGAAAGATAGTATCATCTAAGCCACCCAAATCTCTGAACAAAGCAGCAGCTGGATTGCTGTAATCCATGAAGGCTTCTAATATATGCACAGCGGTACTGACCAAATGCAAGTGCTGGGGATCGGTATCTTTGATGAGAGGCACTAGAATTGGAATAAGACCAGCTTCTTGCATGGCTGAACATCCAGACGATGATGAGACCAAGACAGTAACAAGGGATAACAAGGCTTCCGCAAAAGCCAGAGACGACTTGGAAGTATTACAAAGAACGGAATCAATAGCTTTCTGCATAAGGCCAGATAGTAAACCACGAGACGTGACTGCAGTTAACACAGTCGTCTGCCGAGTTCGATCTTGCGATAATGCAACCAAGGAAAGCAGGCACAGTAGCCTTATTTTCTCTGGGACAGTAGTCTCATAGCTCAGCAGTGTAACTAACTCATTTACAAACTCGGGTTCTCCATTAAAGAAAGAAACCACTTTCTGGGTGTCGCCACTAGCTTGAACCAAAAGAATGAATGCATATAAGCGAATGCGTGTGTACTGCAGCCGGGTCGACAAAGATGAAAACGCCCTTGCAAATCTCAACCTGGTCAACAACACGAACCTTAAACTGGGAGGAACGTTATGGTCAGTGACTAATTTGTTGAGAAGTTCCAGATCAGACTCTGCACGCAAGCTGACATCAGGTAGATGGATAACTTGTAAACCGCCCGGAAGCTCAGTTGATGATTCACCAGAAGCATAAAACTCAAAATGAAGAGTAGAACCAAGGAGGTGAGAAACCAGATCACAAGTGTTTTCTGTAGTAGCACATGATGTCAAGCCAAGACCTTCCTCTTTGCCACCCCAGCCTTGGGCAAGAGAAAATAGTTTTGAATTAAGAGAAGCATCTCTTATGAAGTAAATATCATTTTGCCTCTTGAAAAAGGAAGCCAACGTCTGCAGACAGGCTTCAACGACATCTGTATCAGTAGATGCAAGCAGGAGAGAAAGATGCTGCTGCATTTATTATGAAGCAAAAAAAAAAACATACCAGTTAGGAAGAAGGCATATATATATATATATATATATATAAACATAGGGAGGGAGGGAGGGGGCATTAATTACCTCATAAGAAGTAAAAAAATGAATGTTTGTGCAGTTATCTAACACAACTCGGATAACACGGAGAATCTGAAGAAGAGCATCCTTTGGGAGAGGAGGAGTAGATTCGTCCTCAGAGTCTTGTTGCTCAACATGAAGATCCTTCCTAGCTTTAATGTGCTTCTCAAAATATGTGTCGAAATGATTGAAGAGATCCACCCAGTGATGGAAGTCACCCTATTGAAATTCAAAAAAAAACAAGGCATATAAATCACAAGGAGAGGAGAGGTAGTAACAGATTGAAGAATAAAAAAATTTAAGGTACCTTGTCGTCGAAATCCCAGTGAAAACAGGAAAGGGGTTCTTGAATTTGGTCGAGGGGAACAGCAGTGACGCTATTGATGAACGATTTGATCTTGGGAGGCTGCTACAAATTAATCAACACACAAGGGTTGGTAACTAAAGTTTTCATCAATTAAAAATAAAATAAAAACCAAGAAATCAATCAAGGGCCGAAGATCATATATCAATTAATAAAAAGAATAAAAACAAAGATATATGCCAAAGAAAGAAGAGGTAACCGCTGGTAATCCAAATTGATTTAGGGTTTAATTAGAAAACTTACGACTTGGGAAGGCATCCTGCTGCTTCGTGATTAGAGACAGTGGGGCATCTCCTGAATCAAACTACAAGATTGAATTGAGCGCACTGATTAATACAAGTGGTAGTACAATCACCGGGCAACCAATCGAATCACAAAATTACCAGAACGTGGATGGCGATCGATGAGGATGAGGAAGAGATAGGAGAAGAATCAAGCAAGGGTTTTGAAGAGGATCCGCTTAATCGATATTTTGATTTGATAAGTAAGCCAAAGGCGCTTTGTCCTCTTTTATACTTGTTCCAATCCCGGTCTTACTTACCTTTCTTTTGATAACTTAGCATATATCACCTTTTTGCATTGATATTTATCAGCGTTACAATAGTATTTCTAACCAAATTAAGAAAATACATTATTACAAAAATTTATCCAATCGCAACCGTTTCTCAAAACAAAATAAAGTTTGGAACATTATATATTTTAATTGATTAATATCACAAAAGGCTATACAAAGGTTTTTATTGGTAAAAGCCTTAGTATAAATATTATGTTTCTTATTATCAAATTAAAAATTATTAGGATAACATTTTAAAAATGCAAATGCTCTTCAAATATTCTTTATCCAGTGTTTTTATATCAAGCTTTTGGTAGACTATTTGCAATTACAATATATATTTAAAAAAAAAATCTGTATGTTTTGATATTATATATTGATAATCCAAATTTTAATATAAATAAACTGATATAACATTTACAAATTAATATTGTGTATAAAGTTTCTTTGTGTTTTAATATTTTTTTGTGTATAAATACTTTAATTTAATTTTATAATTTACATATTAATTAATATGCTAAGTTATTCAATTGTATTTATGATTTAAAGTAATGATTTAATAGTTATGTATTTAAAAAGAAATCTATAAAACTTATTTATGTATATACATATTTTATAGTAATGTATATATGTAAGTCAAAATTAAGTTAATATTAATAGATAAGTATTTAATAATAATAATGATATTATTTAAATATTTATCATTTAATAATAATAATGAATTACTCGAACTATCTAAACTACTCGAATTCAAACCGGAACCAAATAATAACCGGTTTTGTTTTGGGTATTTTTTGGTTCGTAGTAGATAAAGTAGTAAATGGATCTTTTAACCGGTTAAACGGAGAAAGGTTGAGTGTGGGTAAACGGCAACGTTTTGTCGTCGGAATGAAGAATCATCATCTCTCTTTGGTTCCTAGCAAAACCTAAAAAAGGGGAGCCAACTGCCATTTTCTCCGTTCAAAAAAATGCGGCGGCACAAGCGATGGCCCTTGAGACCCCTCGCCAGTGCTTCGATTCGTTCACGCTTCTCTTCGACGGCGGAGATAGCCACTACTCCGACGACGACGGAGGCTTTCCCGTTGAAGCACGTGACGAGATCGAACTTCGAGACGACGCTTAATGATCTGCGTACGCATGTAAAGGCAGCTGATTTCGTGGCGATAGACCTCGAGATGACTGGCGTGACGAGTGCTCCGTGGAGAGACTCGTTGGAGTTCGACCGCTACGACGTCAGATACCTCAAAGTGAAAGACTCAGCCGAGAAATTCGCAGTCGTTCAGTTCGGCGTCTGTCCCTTCCGATGGGATTCTCTCACTCACTCATTCCTCTCTCACCCGTTAGTCTCTTTCTCTCTCTCTCTAGGTGTTGGTTCATTTCTGTATGTAACTGCATTACATGTGTTGGGTTCGTTGTGGCAGGCACAACTTCTTTGTGTTTCCTCGTCAAGAGCTCGCCTTTGATCATCATGAGTTTCTCTGCCAGACCACATCCATTGACTTCCTTGCTAAGTATCAATTTGATTTCAACACCTGCATCCATGAAGGTGCCTTGGCCTTGCCTTCTTTCTCCCTAGGGATTCTCATATATACTGTCTTACTCTGCCTCGAAATTCACATTATTTGAGTAATCCCAGGAATCTCTTATTTGTCCAGACGACAAGAGGAAGATGCAAGTAAGCGTTTTGAAATGCTATATCACGAGGAAGGCATGGTGGAAGCAGAGGATTTCAAGTTGGTGCGATTGGCTGATGTTCTTTTTGCTCAAAGGATGAAGACCAAGCTGAATGAATGGCGGTCTGATCTCTTACATGGTGGGAAGGCATCTTCTGAGTCTCCGGGGAGCTCAACTCAGAGTACTGAAACTGTGTTCTATCACATGCGTCCGGCTCTTAGTCTCAAGGGTTTCACTTCTCATCAGCTCAGAGTTATTAAATTGGTAATGCTTTTTGTTCTGACGATTAATTTATCTTCACACTAGTGTTATTTTATTTAAACTCTTTGCCTCTGGATTTGGCTTTTACAGGTTTTAGGAAAGCATTTTAGAGATCTTGTCTACATACATGCGAATGATAAAAGTTCTTCTTGTTCACAAGACTTTGTTGTGTTCACTGATTCAGAATCCGACAAGGCAAATCTCTTGGTAAGCTTCCATTTACATTGCTGCTAAGATTTGTTACCATTTAGATACATATGTCCTTGCATCTTTACTGATGACAGTGATGGAGTGAATTAATTTGATTATAGCAAACTTCAGGCTCGAGATATTATTTAGTAGTCACTGATTCTTCTGCTTAAAAGCCTTCTTTGATTCACGTATATCTCATATTATTACAGAAGGAGGCAAAGGATGAACGCAAGAGAGTGGCGGAAAGAAAGATACAATCTGCAATAGGGTTCCGTCACGTGATTGATCTGCTTTCATCAGAGAAGAAGTTGATTGTTGGTCACAATTCTATCCTGGATATTGCACATGTATACAGCAAATTTGTGGGACCTCTTCCTTCCACAGCTGAGGAATTCGTGGCCTCCATTAGGGACCACTTTCCTCACATTGTTGACACCAAAATACTCGTAAACGTGAATCCAATGTTGCATCAGAGGATGAAGAAGTCCAGTACATCACTATCCTCTGCCTTCTCCTCGTTATGTCCACAAGTCGAGCTTCCTTCTCGAGGCTCTGACTTGTTTCTTCAGCAGCGTGTCAAGATTGACGTCCAAGTAGATAACGTTAGGTTTGTGTTCCTCTTCTATTCTTAGCATGGACATTTCTATTGCATTCTGGCTAATAAACTTATGTTCTCTGTTTCAGATGTTCTAAGTGGAATGCAGGAGGCAAACACGAAGCTGGTTATGATGCTTTCATGACAGGTTGCATCTTCGCACAGGCGTGTAGTCATCTAGGCTTCGACTTCAACCATCCATCAGTGAACTTTGCGCAGAACGAGAAACTTGAAAAGTACATTAACCGTCTTTATCTAAGCTGGGCAAGAGGAGATATCATCGACCTTCGAGCAAGCCACAGTAATGCCGAGAACTGGCGAGTCTCAAAGTTTAAATACGAGAAGATAGTCCTCATCTGGAACTTCCCACGAAAACTCAAGGCTAGAGAGATCAAAGAATGCATCTGCAAAGCCTTTGGTTCGACTTCCGTCACTTCTGTCTACCACTTGGACGACACTGCTGTTTTCGTCTTGTTCAAGAACTCAGAACTCGTTTCAGAGTTCCTAAAGCTTAAGGAGCAGCTGGAGTCAGACGATGGTCCTGTCACGGTCATTCACCCTCTCTCCAAGATCCTTGAAGGAGGGAAGACTGGCGCTGCAGACTACGAAGCCTACAAAGAGATTTGCAGCTCACATATCTCAAAGGTCCTATTCTCTGACCAAGCTGAAACAGTTGGGGTCAAATCAAGAACAAGACCCGACCCAAAAGGGGAGACAAGCCCTGAGACTGAGAGAAGAGAGAAGGCTGATAAAGCATCGGATTTGATCGATGCTTTTTTGGCAAATAGTGTTAAAGTCGAAGCTGCTGGGATTAACTAACCACATTCCATTTCTTATCAAAGGCAGCGTGTCTTTTTTTTAATAGAAACTAGGGGTTGGCCCGCCCTACGGGCGGGTGAGTTTACACTAAAACTATTTTATATTAAAATGTATTTTAATTTTATAAAATATTTAGAAATTTAATTTATATTGAAAATAATAAATAATGGAAATGTAATGGTTTATATTTTTCTTATTTGATTTCTATTTCAATTTGACATCGAAGAAAATCTAAAATAAGAATAACTAATATTTTTATAGTGTTGTTAATTATTTTTCATATTGATTTGGCTTTCATGTGTGTTTTCTTTACGTAAAGTTGGTAAGATATTTAGTGTACTTAATTTTCTAGTATTGCCATGTTTGTTTGATTGTGATATGTGTTACAATTCTTTCCGGTGATTGTAGATGTTCTGTTTTAGTTTTATATAGTGTTTGTTTTATTGGAGTTTGATGCTTTCAAGCCGGTTGGCCCGAGGAGGCTTCTTCACCATGGCGTTATGTGTAGGTACGTCTAACAGCAAGCTCTGCTTCACCTTGGTAGGGTGCGTGGAGATGAGTATGTTCTCAAGTTAGGCTGATAGTTTCTTAAGAGTCAAGGAAAGAGTTAAGAGGCGAAGAGGAAAGGTAGTAACCGTTACGTAGTTATGACCTGAAAACTTAAAGTCTTAGCTATTGTTGGTTATTTACTGATTAAATATTAAAATTTAAAAGTATGTATGTGTCGTTAATGTGGGGTCGTATGTGTTTTATGTAATATTAATGTTCAGACAGAGTATAATAAGAACAATTCGAAACACTCAATTCTCACTCTAAACATGGTGAAAAGAGTCATAATCTCATTATTGGGTGTAAATTTTTAAAAGTGTATTCATATTTTTAAGTCCACATGCTACTTGTTATTTATTTGTACTACTTAGCTCTTCCTGTTATTGGAATTACTTCGTTGCAATGCGGGTAAAAGTTGTGAAAGATTTTACTTGTCTCATTTTTTTCCCTTTGGGTTAAATAACCACACTATAATTTAGTTCACTGTTAGTTGCAATTAACTTAATGTTATTAGTTTTTTTTGTAAAGGAAACGTTGGAATGCCATCAGATGCTGAAAACATAACTGAAAGTCTTAGACGTTTCATGGCAGCTGATGGTTCAGGTTAGAAAAGTTATTCTGCATCTACCTATTGTTTTTTTTTGGAATAAATGTTATTAGATTAAATTTCAGAATACAATTAGTAATCTTTTTGTTTTTACTGTATTAGTTTTTATTTTGTATTAGTTTTATTTGATTTTTGTACGTTGACTCTATTATATATACTGTATACTTTAAATTTTTTGATAATCTTTTATTACAAAACAAAATAGTGAACTTTCTAATATATTTTGGTTTTATTTGAAATTGCTCTTATATATAATCTATAATGTACGTAAGCAATGTTATATATATGTGGTTTGGGTTGAGTGTAACGTGTAAATGGAATAGATTTTTTGTTAAAGAAAACCTTAAACATCAACATGTCGTAATATATATCCCAAATCATGTCTCTAGTTCCGCAAATAAATTCTCAGAAAGGTGGTTAACAATGTAGATGAGCAATCGATCATACTCAAGAGTGGGCTTGCAAAGATAAACTTTATACTTCAAAAGATATGGAACATCTTCATATTTTATAGTTGGTTCTCTCCTTATATTCCTTGAGACCCAAACTCGTAAATGCTCTCACTTCTTTTATAACTTGGATCTTTGCAGCTGTAACTTCTCCAGCTTCACATTAGACACGTGCTTCTCCTCCATTTCCTCTGCTTTTCGGGTTCATGCCTCTTGTTTTGCTCTCTCCCTCATGTCTTGAAACGAAATCATTTGTCGTTTTGAAATCCTTAGGGTCCCCAACACCTACCGTCTATAAAACAAAAGTTATACATTCAAGCTATAACACGTAAATCATGGCAGCTGCTTATAAGGGTGCTAAGATGTTGATTCACCACCGATGGATTTAAAGATGAGCCTTGCTCGTGATTTCCGAAAAGTTCTTGAGGTATCGGATTCAACGATTATGTTATCTTGACGAAGGCAGTTGAATCGTTGAAGCTTTTACCTTTGTGTTGAAGAGGAGCATATCGGCGCACATGGTCTCACCAGCTTTCCTAGCGTTGCGAGCCTCCCAAATCTCAGGATACACACTTCAGCGGTAGAGCTAACGGCCGACATTCAAATCACCGAGTAGCAGACTGGATTTTGCCATTCTAATCGCTGAAAGATTTTAAACGAAACTGAATAAATCAAATGAACTGATGAATTTTGCTTTTTTTGAAAGACAAACTGATAATTCATCATGGCAATCATTTTTTTTTACTAAGACCATCAATGAATGAGATAGTAGCGGATTATGGCGATAATTTATAGTAGCGGATTAACAGAGTTGAATGAATGAGATAATTCATTGAATGTGAGATCATGATTGTTAATAACGATGCATGAATCGAGTCAACAGCCGTAATGGTGCCTCGTAGAAGCACACCAATCGACAAAAAAGCAATGACGAATTCAAATAGTCTGTGATCAAAGTAAAGAGTACCCCGTGTAAACACTGATCTTCATTGACGTAAGGGATACCAGCTGCTGCTTGTCGGCGGCGCCTGTGTCAATCTTTAGTCTCACACGTTTTGGGGAAGACACCACCAGATTGGGCCAGAGTCAATCTACAAATAAAGCCCAATATTAAAAACCGGATTAGCACAAAATTCTAAATGAAAAAGATAGGAACTAAATAGCCCAGCCTTATAATAATGTTTCATCAAACTCGATGGAGAGCGATTCAAAGCTTTAGAAGATGCCACGTGTCGGCGAATGCCCCCTCTCTCCGTGCTGACGTGGCGCAAGAGGTGAGAGCATACCCTACTTTATTATATAAGACTAGTGGCTTGCCCGCGCTACGCGCGGGGCGGTTGTTTATTGTGTTTATAAATATTTTGCTTATGTTGCATATTTTTTTTACTATGGAAGTTAATATTGGTGGTTAGTTTTTCATGAAATCAGCAGCCAACATTTTGCTATATACGATGATATTAATTTCGTTCTATGTATATTGTTATAATTGTGCGACTTTTATTTTACAATTATGTTTTACATATATATTATTATTTTTGTAATGTATATGAGATTCAGGGTCAAAATGGTGAATAATGTGTATTAAGTTTAGTAGTGAAGATAATGTCTATTAGGTTTAGTAGTGAAGATATATGGAAGAAAATGGTGAATTGTATGTTATAGCCTCAGCATTTGAAGTTTAAATTTAGACATTTAGCTTTGTTTTACGTTTGAAATGTATTTTTTTTTGTTATTATTATGAAAAAATAGTAGGAATGAAAAATATATATTTTTGGAGATAAATTATTTAAAAACAAATATTTTGTATTAAATTTAAACAATTGTAGAAAGCAATACATATATTATAATGAAATTTAAACATAATAAACTCCATATTAATTTTGTGTAATCAGGAATCAAAGATTACTTTCCCTACATACCAGTCAACTTATGTTTGTACGAAGCCATTAATTAATGCAAGAAGAATAGAAATTATGTTCACAGAACTTCAGAAGACGCACTTCCACTGTGTTTGAGCAACGGTCTGCTCTCAAGTTGGCAAGAAGAACATAAGAAGACGAAATATCTGAAAGCGTCCGTCAGAATGCTTAAGCTATAAGATATCCCAATGGTGCAGATCTTCGTCATTCCAAAACACTTATTTATAACTCAACCTTGGATCTGTTATAAATGTCGCTTGTTAATGTAACCAAATGAGACATAGTGGGAATAAATGTGGGGTGAAGCTTAGTGATTGAATTAAAGGTTGATTTTAAGTGAAAGCGAATATATTACAGGAAAATGCAGTCGGGGACAGATGGAAGGTGACGGCGTCGATCAGCAGAAGATGACACACCTAACTCTAAACAAAAATGGGCCGTATATATCAAACTATGGACAAATAAATAAATAGAAAGACTCAATAAATAATCAGAAAATCCAGCTAATCTCCGAGCCATAAACACCAAAAAAAAAAGAAGAAAAAAATACACGAATTGGAATTGGAAGAAAAAGAAAAAAGAAGTTCTCTCTTTGCTCGACACGTGTTGCAAAATAGAGATAAAAGGAATGATTTGCCACATTGTGGAGAGTTTCGACACGTATATTTTGTTTTGCTGATATTGTGTTATTTTTTATGAAATGTGTTTATTGTATTTGACAATGGTGTGATTACAATAGTATTGCATTACTATGTTTATTAATGTACTGTACAATCCAACAAAATGTAACTCACAAAAAGAATCGTGAGACTTGCAAACTTAGTCAATAACATATGGTATTAATTCTATAAATTAATATTCGATAAATTAATAAACACTATAAATTAACAAATTTTTCTGGTAATACGTTATACCGGTTTCAAAATATGACATAAATCGATAAAATAATAAAATATTTTTTAAAAAAATCTTATATAAATATATGGTTCCATTAAAATTATAAATTAATAATTTATATGTACAATACATTTTACACGTAAAATAAATAATTATTCACAATGAAATTATCTTTATATATTTTTAAATTTTAATATATTTTGATGAGATATAGTAAAAATATTTATAAAGCCACATTTAAACTCTATGAGACATATCTATATAACTAAATAATTTAGTTAAAACAGTTTGAATATCTAATTTCAAAAATTAAATTCATGTATATACACAAAAATAAAATATATTTTTTATTCTAGGAAAACGTATATTTAAAATTGAAAAATCTAAAAAAGAAATTATTTTATAGTTTAATAATTCTATAAATTAATAAAATATAAGTGTCCCAACATTATTAATTTATAAAGTTTTTAGTGTATATAAATGATCGAAAGTCGAAACAAACAAAAAGACTTCTTTCACAAAATTATGCTTAGACAGCAATGCGAATACATACTTTTTACAGTCTTTTGTCTTGGCTATTCTCAAAGAAAATCTTTATTAGACAAAAATGGATCCATAACTTTATTATCTTGAAAAAGTCAAGCTCAATCCTCAGTAAGGGAGTTATAATAAACAAACTCATCAAAATGCTTGTATTTGTCTTGTTCTGTTTTTGTTAACGATACTCCAATAAGTTTGATTGTGCCTGTAATATTAATAACATCCTTGATGACTGAAAAAAAAGAAAGAAGAACCTCCGAGCTGGGTTTGCAGAAACAGCCATATGCTTTACAGTTTAATGTACATTGTGATATTCGTTTGCTTTATTCTTACATAAGTAGAGCCAAAAGTGGAGGGCTTCACTCAAGGCCTCAGTAAACACTAAACCCAAAAAATATGAGTTACTACTCAGAGGACAAGATGCAGAACAGAGCCTCCCTCAATGTTGTAGTATTTTGCTGTCTTGTCTTGGCAAAAAAAAAAAAAAACTCTTAAGAATCAGTGTTATGTGTAACTACTTAGATTATCAAGTAATGGCAAGAACATAAGAGTTTGAAGTCTTTAAGAACCAATCATATAGCTATACTATAAACGGAGTGGACCAACCTGTGATGGAGATTTAAGAATGTAGTTGTTAAGCTCAGTTAGAGTAACAGTTTCATTTTTCTTCACACCTCCATACTTGTAGAAGTGGAGGTGCTAGCATCCTGAGATCCAGCCAATCTACAAACAGTTTTTTTTTAGCACCAGATTTAATGAATGATCTGACAACAGTTTGGGTTTCAAATATCTTACGCTGCTAGCATACTCTCGGTGGCTATACATTCTTTGTCAAAATAAAAGTGTGTACCAAGGTTACATTGAGGAAAAGGCACCCTGAATTCACACATGAAGCAAAAAATGTTAAATGGTTTGATGAGGACCATAAGGTTGTTCAAAATAAATATGGTAGGTATACAAACTCTACTGACCTCCAGCCACTTTTGGTTAACGTTGGTGGCAACCATGACTTTAGGCTTCAATCCCGCAAGCTCAAACTTCTGGTGGAGGTTATCTGTAACCTTATCAAAGACACTAACACATATCATTGTCCCACTGCATATTGGTGTATGGGTTATTAAGAAACAAACGACATTGACAAAGCAAACAAACGACATACAACAACAAAGAAACAGTAGCGCGCGGGGTACGTACCGACCAACTTGAATTGAAAGCATTATACGCTGGATGGTTTGATTTTCAGCATTAAAGGTGGTCTTGATGCAACAACCATGACCAAAAATATTATATCAGAATATGGATGAAAAAAAATACCTGGCTAAAACCATGATCTGTTCATATTTCCGGACCCTGAACTTCTCAGTACGAATCATGGCAGTCGTCTCCGTGAGATCCTCTAATTTGATCAGATCGTTCAACCGAATGGAGATTGCGATGTCTGTGAATTTGAAGTGGCTGTTACTTCTTATGACATCAAATTCGCTTGACTCCTAGATGGCCCCTTTCCTCAGCAAGTGGATTAAAGTGTTGAGCCTATGAGCACCAATAGAACCATGAATCAAGGTCGTTCTAAAAAGATAAATTGGAGATGGTCTAGGGAAACTGGAAGCTAACCTCGAAAAATATGTTTGAACTTCCATTCGTTATCTCGCAGATCTCTTGCCATCTGCGCTGGAGGCTGCTGTGTAAGATCCTGAAGAACAAAAAACTCATCTTGTTAAAGAGAGGAAACATCTGAGTTTTAAAGAAAGAAATTTCAGAGTTAGAAGATGAAGGGATGGAAAACATTCTCACCAGTTCGTCGAGGCACAGAGAAACTTCCATGAGTGCTGGGATTCCTCTTCAGGGCCTTGTGACCATATATATACAGCCAAGTCGATTGATGGGGGAGGAGAAAAAACTGTATTGATGAGGAGAAAGTGGGGTGAATTGATTGAGCGCCATTAACACTGAATTACTCCATTGAAGGATCTGATGTAAGACGATACGACGGGGGTTGTGGTTTGCAACGACGACGAAGAAACCCACCCAACAAAAGACCCCCTTATTTCATTTATTCGGTACGCCCAAGATGTTTTCAAGCCCAAAACGTTTATCATTTACCGAACGAAGAGTGAGGAAAACTTGACACGTGTCACAATATAGAATAGGGTGTGCTGAGGTGGCACTCTAAGGAGAGTTTCTGGGCAACTTTATTAATATAGACTAGGGATTAACCCGGGCTACGCCCGGGTTTTTTTTATTTTTTTCTAATTTAAGTTGTTAAATTATTTATATTAAGGCTATGATTTATATTTATATAAATGTTAAAATGCATGTCATAATTAAAATTTATTTTTAAATTTTAACACGTTAAATTAACATATTTTTTACTATTTAAATATTTTTTGTAATTTTATTGGCTATCTAGTTATCATATTTAGCAAAACTATCTTTTGAGTGTTGGAATAAATGTTTTAGAGATTTTATTAAACTGCAGAGTATTTTTGGATCGACCACATGCTCAACATTCGAATGATCCGTAAAAAGATGGTCGATCTCCTTGGCCAGGTAAGTATAATTTTAGCAAAAATATCTTTTATTTTCAAATATTAAGTATATAACTATTCTTTTTAATATTTTTTTAATTGTATTTTTGATTAAATTATTGTATTATAATGGTTATGTAAATATTTTTTGTGATGTTTGAATTTTTGTTGTTCGTATACTTAACCTAGATGATATTGATGTTTAACAATTTATTGTTTTCTGGAAATAAAAAATAATGATATATCAAAACGTATCTAAAACTTGTTAAATGATAGTATAATGTAATTTACATCCATTATTTGAAAATAAACATTTGTTGTTTTTATTTTTATTTTAAATCAGAAATTATTTTTATTTAAAAACATTATTCATATATAATATAATAGTTTAAGTTTTGAAGATAAATCTATATATATAAATTATGTATATTTTTTAAAACATAATTTAAGATATTATATATTGAGTATCTGAATAAAAGCTGAATTTCTTATCTTGAAAATCAGATATTTATATTTTTGTCTTCATGTTATACTCACCAATCCATCATTGATATGTATAACTCAGTATGTTTTTTTAAGAAACTTAGTTTTAAGTAATAAACGAATTTAATAAATTAAATTCATCACCTATAATGTTCTGTAAACTATATTTGAAAACTCTCTAAAATTATATTTTAAGCATAATATTATTATTATTTAATTTAAGTTATTTTAAACATAATATATGCTAAACCAACTTAAATTATATTTACAATAGGACCATCCTAAACCGGTTAGTAAACCAAAAACAATACTAAACCAACATGAACCAATACCTGATTCGGCGAGGAAGGAAGTGTTTCGGGATAAACGCTTGAATGGTTATTAACTGAAATGGTTTGATCATGAAAGAGTTAGTATGAATATTAACAATAAAATTATAGATTAGATTAATTTAAATTTGTAAGAATACCTTTGAGTCTATGAAAAGCAATTCAATTCCCATGAATAAGTTTGACTTTTGGAAGTTGCGGGTTTCCCAACAATGAATCCACCTAACAAAAAGTTTGCTGTTATAAAAAAATCTCATTCAAGGTCATTAAAGGTTTCTGAGACGGCAAGAGTTGATAGTGAAACCATTTTTTTGCTCGAGTGCTTTGAAATTTTCCTTAATAGTGTGAGGTTGATGTGGATGGAATAATGAGTTTTATAGAGACTTTCTTGATGTAAAACTATACATTTTTTTTTTGTTTAATGTGGTATTTCCATTTTTATATATTTTACTACCATTTTAAGATAGAAGTACATTTAAAGATAGATGCTTAAATCTTAATGTACTTTTTCCATTTTTTAAATTGTGTATTTACTTATATTATATATTTTACATTTTAAGATAGATGTTTAATGCTTGATTAACTTTTTCCATTTTTAAAAAATTGTGTATTTACTTATTATTACATATATAATTCATATATTATATATTTACATTATTTAATTATTATTTATTTTCATGTATATGTATTTTCATTTCTTGTACTTTTAATTTACTTAGTATCTCTATTTTACATTTTAAGATAGATGTTTAAATCTTAATGTATGTTTTCCATTTTTTTTAATTGTATATTTCCATTTGTTTTACTTTCTATTTACGTAATATCTATATTTTAAATTTTAATATATATTTTTAAATCTTAATGTAATTTTCCATTTTTTAAATTTGGTATTCACTTATATTATATATTTACTTATTATTTATTTTTCTTTATATTGTGTATTTCTATTTCTTATACTTTCTATTTACTAATAATTTTATATTTTAAGATTGATTTACATTTTAAGATAGATGTTTAAATACTAATGTATTTTTTTCATTTTTTTAAATTGTGTATTTCCTTTTCTTATACTTTCTATTTTCTTAATATCTATATTTTACATTTTAAGATAGATGTTTAATATTTAATGTACTCTTTCCATTTTTTAAAAATTGTGCATTTACTTATTATTGTATATATAATTCGTATATTTATATATTTATAATATTTACTTATTATTTATTTTTCTATATATTGAGTATTTCTCTTTCTTATACTTTATATTTAGTTAATGTCTATATTTTATATTTTAAGATAGATGTTTAAATCTTTACGTATTTTTCCATTTTTAATGTAAAACGGCAATGTTTAATAGAAGAACTTGGACAAATAGTCAAATAGTTATATTTATGTTTTTTTTTTCTTTTTTTAATAAAATGGTAATGTTACATTATGAAGATAACCCTTTTTTTTTAGTGAACAATGGTAATCTTACATATGTTTAATGTAGTTTTTCCATTTTTTTATGTTGTATGTTTACATATTATTGTTATTTTTAAATGTAAAATGGTAATTTTACATATGTTTAATGTAGTATTTCCATTTTTTATGTTGTATGTTTACATATTATTTATTATTTTCGAAATTATATATAATTTTTTTTTTACAAAATAGTAATGTTACATTATGGAGATAAGCCGTCTTTTTTTTAAATGAAAATGGTAATCTTACATATGTTTAATGTAGTTTTTTCATTTTTTATATTGTATGTTTATATATTATTTTCTTAAAATAAAAATGTAAAATGGTAATCTTACATATGTTTAATGTAGTATTTCCATTTTTATGTTGTATGTTTTACATATATTTATTATTTTCAAAATTATATATAATGTTTTTTGTTTTTTTTATAAAACGGTAATGTTACATTATGGAGATACGCCGTCTTTTTTTTTAAGTGAAAAATAGTAATCTTACATATGTTTAATGTAGTTTTTACATTTTTTTAATGCTGTATGTTTACATATTTTTTATAATTTTCGAAAATAAGTAATATTAAAATGTAAAACTATATTTTAATGTCATGTGTCATCTTTCGAGATTATATTATATATTTACTTATTATTTATTTTTCTTTATATTGTGTATTTTTATTTCTTATACTTTCTATTTACTAATAATTTTATATTTTAAGATTGATTTACATTTTAAGATAGATGTTTAAATACTAATGTACTTTTTCCATTTTTTAAAATTGTGTATTTCCTTTTCTTATACTTTCTATTTGCGTAATATCTATAGTTTACATTTTAAGATATATGTTTACATCTTAATATACTTTTTCCATTGTTTTTAAGTTGTGTATTTCTTTTTCTTATATTTTCTATTTACTTAATATCTATATTTTACATTTTAAGATAGATGTTTAATATTTAATATACTCTTTCCATTTTTAAAAAATTGTGCATTTACTTATTATTGTATATATAATTCGTATATTTATATATTTATAATATTTACTTATTATTTATTTTTTTAAATATTGAGTATTTCTCTTTTTTATACTTTATATTTAGTTAATGTCTATATTTTATATTTTAAGATAGATGTTTAAATCTTTACGTATTTTTCTATTTTTAATGTAAAACGGCAATGTTTAATAGAAGAACTTGGACAAATAGTCAAACATATTTATGTTTAATGTAGTATTTCCATTTTTATGTTGTATGTTTTACATATATTTATTATTTTCGAAATTATATATAATTTTTTTTTATATAAAACGGTAATGTTATATTATGGAGATAAGCCGTCTTTTTTTTAAAGTGAAAAATAGTAATCTTACATATGTTTAATGTAGTTTTCCATTTTTTAATGCTGTATGTTTACATATTTTTTATAATTTTCGAAAATAATTAATATTAAAATGTAAAACTATATTTTATGCCACGTGTCATCTTTCGGGAGAAATTTTTTCCGCTGATGTGGACGCCCTATGGAGTCTCAAAAGCTCCATTTTATTAGTAGAGTGAAAAATAGTAATCTTACATATGTTTTATGTAGTTTTCCATTTTTAATGTTGTATGTTTACATATTTTTTACAATTTTCGAAAATAATTAATTTTAAAATGTAAAACTATATTTTATGCCACGTGTCATCTTTCGGGAAAAAATTTTTCCGCTGATGTGGACGCCCTATGGAGCCTCAAAAGCTCCCTTTTATTAGTAGAGATTTTGTCAACTCAACATGAAAGTCATATATATAGTTTGATTCCAAATGTTTGTTTTATATTTTGGGCAGTTAATAACTTTAAAAAAAAAAACACTTGAATGCAATAATATGTGGATAGATCTAATACCAAATGTACTACTGTCCATTTGGGCGCATCAATGAAAACTCAGTTGACAAAAAAAAGATCACATAGTATTGTCAATACTAATCTCAGACAATAAATCACATGGAGTTATCAGACCTTACACAACCAGTTTATAGGACTCTCTCTATCATGACCTTTCCAATCGAATGCATTTGAACGAAGACAAGATTCCAATGAGTACAAAGACAAGTTTCTGATAACATGTTCCCCTGTATCTGGTAAGGGAGCCCATTACGTCATGACTTGTGGACAATAGAGAAGACGTGTGTAAGATGTAGTAGTTATGGGAGTCTCAGAGGTCAGACACATGCATTGTTGCTTTGACTTTCCTCCGTTGAATCCAGACATAGCTTTATCTATAAATGTAGAGTCCTTCATAGAGCTACAAAGAATGTGTTACCCTGGTGCCAACAAAATCACAGCAAGGTTTCAACAATGCCGGCTTGATGAATCTGAAACCTATCTTAATGTTAAAAGATGTCCTTTCACTTGATGCCGAGGAACTCTAATCCGACTGCGGTTGGAGTCAAGCCGTACAGAGCCAAGTACTGAGGGTCATGAAACTTGCTTAGATGTCTCATCCCGCTATCGCAAAGAATGGTGACAATTGTGTGACCAGGACCAAGGGCTTGAGCCACCCTCACTGCCCCAACACAGTTCATGGCCGAGGAGCTTCCAACAAAGAGGCCATCTTTCTTCAGAAGAAACCTGGAAACATAAATTAAGAAAATATATCATGACCACAACTTTTATGAACCTTTACTAAACCCAGTTTTTTTCAGAACATATATGAAGTATGAACGTTACCTAGACATCTCAACGGCTTCTTTATCAGTACCACGGAAACCGCCGTCAATTTTTGCCATGAGGAAATTCTGAGTAAGCCTATTGATCCCAATCCCTTCTGTTATTGTATCAAATGGGTTCTTCAGACGACGTCCTTCAGCTTCCTCTCTTGTGTACATCACTCCCCTTGTTACTTTGTTGAACAGACCAGACCCAGGAGGATCTATCAGGAAGCATTTAACCTTTTCATTCTTTTCCTGTTCAGAGCACAACAACTTTATGAACCTATTTTCTTTTGTTTGTTTATAACATATCATTCATGCAGCTGTGATTAAGTGCATACCTGAAGGAACCTTGAGACGCCAGCTAAAGTACCGCCTGTTCCCGCGGCAGCAACAAAGGCATCGATGTTACCATGAGTCTGTTGCCATATCTCAGGGCCAGTACCTTCGTAGTGAGCCCTATAATTTGCCAAGTTTTCAAATTGATCTGCAAAGAAGCCACCTGTAACTGACTCCGAGAATAAGGAAGGCACTTTCTGTTCCTCAGCTGTGCAACCATTAGTTTTTTCCTGATGTGCGACATTGATTCGGCTGGCTAGTCTTGTCTTTGATGATGATGCTAAGTCATTTGCTTGGTCAGCACGTCGCCTAGCAATGTTGACAAAGTGATCTTTGTGAGTAATAGACACTGGCCTCACCCTCTCAACGGTAGCTCCAAGGGCTTCAATTATTTGAGACTAATAAAACAAAGTCAAAAAACGAGACAAAAGTAAGTATATAAAGGCAGAGAAGAGAGAGTAAGTAAGTAATGATGATGAAACCTTTTCAATAGCAGCATCATCAGGTATAACAACATGACACTGACAGCCATAAGCGGGAGCAACTGTGGCAAGGCTAATGGCAGTACTCCCAGCACTACCTTCAGTTACGATTCCGCCCGGAAATAGCAAACCAGATTCCAAAGCCTAAACAAGAGAGAGAAGAAAAAAAAGTCGAAGTTCTTGGACCAGCTTCTTAACCATAACTTGTCGCTAATAGATGAAACCTCAAGAGAAAAGGAGGTAAGAAGAGTATACATACATACCTCTTCAATGATTTTGACAGCAACTCTGTCTTTAACGCTACCTCCTGGATTCAAAAACTCACACTTTCCTAGAATCTGAACATAGTAACAAATAGAATCAAAGTTTATGTTTTTTTTTCTTCTTCTACTCATAAATGCTAGAAAATAGAGGAGAAAGACCTCAGAGCCAGTAGCGTCGGAGAGGCTATTGATACGAATGAGAGGAGTATTCCCAATGGCATCTACGAGTCCGTTTCTCGTGCTCAGCTTCTTCTTCTTCTTAGAGGAGGAGGAGGAGGAGCAAGAGTCTAACTTATCCGAGGAGAATCGGAAGAAGCAGTAAGAAAGCATCACCATCGTCGCAGCTGCTGCCACAACAGCGCCGGTTATCTTAACAGGCGCCATTGAAGCCGATTTTTGCAAGCTTTCTCGCCGCCGCCTCCGTAAATCAACCGGTGAAATACTACTACTACTGTTAGGTTGTCGGCGAAGGCTAACAAACACTTTTTATCTCCGTGTTTTTTTTTATTTTTATTTTTAACCCCTATTATTCCTCAATTAATTACACAAATGTTTTCAAACCATCAGATATGGTAATCCTTTTTAAAAACTGTACTTAAAAAATCAAAGATAATTTCACTTTTAATATCCCTCACCCTTAGTATATTTGCTATTAATGATCTAAATATAGAGTTTTTCCTAAATATACTACATTTGCTCCAGAAAAAAATCTAAATATTCTAATTAAATTGTTTAAGTACACTTAATTAGCACATAAAAGTGTTTTTGTTTATTCAAATTTGATGTACAAATAAAAAGCGGACAAAAATACAAATTCTGATTTTCCACCGCCGAATCAGCTCCCTCCTCCTCCATCACTGGTGCCACCGCAGCAGGTGTTGGTTACACAAGCTATGGTATGCCCTTTCCTTTTGGAATTCAAGTTGCATCCCAATGTCTCCCTGTCTGTCTTTTGAATCCACAATTGTGTTTTGCTTGCTTGGTTTATTCGTTTCTCTACACATTACAGGAAGTGAACGAGAAGACCCCAAGGCCTTCCGCTTTTAACACTCAACCACCATCATCTCTTGATGTGAGTCTCGCTTTCTATTCATTTCTGTCTATCACTCTCAACTACTACTTGTAAATTTTCCCTCCCATTCTTTTCTAAGCTGCTCTGACTTTTTATTCCTCCTAGTCGTCTTTTTGCGTGTGTGCGATTAACACTTGTTTCTTTGCTTCTAGTACGTAGGACCGGTCTGCGACAAGTTACACCCAAATGGCTACATCCCTTATAAGCTACCAAGAGGCGCTACCAAATATGACAACCGAAAGCGCTATAGGGTACCCTAAGCTGCTTATCTCTCTCAAAACATACTCTACTTTGTCACCTTCCAATATGTATTCCCTCTGCTACAGGATCTGTCGACGCTCAACAGAGACCCTAAGAGGATTCTCTATGTTAGCGGTAATGCTTTTGATACAAGCCTTACAAACTCGATTCTGATGACACGGCGCTTGTCGACCTAATACCCTTTCTTGAATGTAGTTATGGTTCAAATCCAGTCTCTTGAAGTCCTTTTATCAATCTTGGTTGATCTATCCTCTTTATTTGTGTCTACATATGTTGCACCTAACGGTCCAGCTGATTTCAGACCAGTTCGAGAGGATAGATGTTGCGAAAGAGTTCCTTGAGAGGTCCGGTCCGTAGAGTATCAAAAGTGAGTCGTTTTTCTTCTATGCCTACTGTATCAATGCAAAATCTGTTGCTAGTTGTCCACTAAGCCCCGTCTTGTGAAATATGCAGGCGAATGCAAGAACAACGAGGACAAAGACAAGGCCGACTATGGAGGCGTTAGAAGGATCATTATTATGTATAGTGAGAGACGATTGTATCTTGTTACAGAGTAATAGGAGGGACACATGGCAGAATAAGAGTGGAAGAGGTAGTTCTCGTGTAGCTGAAACAAGGGGAGAAGGAGTGACAGCTGGAGGGATCGTATTGGACGATCAAAAGAGTTTGTTACGATCGTTAGAGGAGCAGAGTATAAAACATAGTTGTTTGTAACTTTCATAGGCATTCAGAATCATTTGTAAAACTTTCTCAATTCTAATAAATCATCTTGTTCTTGAGTTTACCAACGTTGAAGATCGTTCTTGAATCGGGATCTTCTACGAGTAAACTACAGTTCCTCGTTTTACGAACGTCAGATTGTTTGTAGCGTGAAACACAAGTTCAACGCTATCAGTGGTATCAGAGCTTCCTTTCCTCGGAATCAATGGCGGAAACAAGATCTCAGGCGTTACAGAAAGGCGCAGCAGCGAAAGATGTAGATGGAGTGATCGCGAATCGGTTCGATGCGATTGAGAAGGAACTGATGTTGCAGAGAGAGTTGCAACGAGAGAAGGATGATCGGAGAGATGAAGAGATGCGACAGGTCCTTGAGACGCTGACGAAGATGGCGAGTAATCAGACACTGCGGCCGTCGGCGAGTGGTACGGCGGGACAACCGGAGTTTCCGGTGATGGATGATAATACGGGAGATCCAAGTCGTTTTGCCTCAAACAATCATGTTCAACACGGTAGTATAACTCGTTTGACCAAAATCAACTTTCCTCGTTTTGACGGTGAGAAGTACAAGGAATGGTTAGGCAAGGCGGAACAATTCTTTTTGATTGATAGTACTATTGAGGAGAAGAAAGTAGGCATCGCATCAATGCACTTTGATGGTGAAGCTTCAACTTGGCATTTGGCTTTAATGCAAGAAGATGTGGATGCAGAAGTACTGAGTAGCTGGAGGAACTATAAGAGCCGTCTCAAAGAAAGGTTTGAGGAGGTCATGGATGATCCTATGGCGGAATTAAAGGAGTTGAAAGAAACAGATGGTATTGCGGATTACAACAGGAAGTTTGAGCTGATAAGAACACGCCTTAAGCTCTCGGAGGAGTACCTGTTGAGTGCTTACTTAGCTGGATTACGTCTTGATACTCAGATGCACATAAGCATGTTTAATCCTCAATCTATGCGGCAGTGTTTAGTGTTGGGAAGGTTGTATGAAAAGGCACATCCAAAACGTGAAGGGAAAAGTAATTGGATGGCTACTAAACCTCAAGTTGGTAACTTTCCACAGAAAGGTGTTCTTGCAACTCCAAAAGAAGAGACAGCTAAGCCTCGTGAGACCAAGGGAAGGCTTAGACCATTCCTTTCTCAAGCCGAGATGAGTGAGAGAAGATCGAAGGGGTTATGCTATTACTGCGATGAAAAGTTCACACCTGAACACTTTCAAGTCCACAAGAAGACTCAATTATATTCGATGGATTGTGAAAAAGCGGAGGAAAGTTCAGATGAGGAAGAAGAGGAACAAGTGGAACGAGTGAATAAAGGCAAAGAGGTTGCTCACATATCCATCAATGCGATTGCAGGGATTAGTGACTATACTACAATGAAGGTGCGGGGGTTGCATGGTAAGCGCAACATCTACGTGTTGATCGACTCGGGTTCTACACATAACTTCTTGGATAGAAAGGTTGCAGAGGCATTGGGATGTAGAGTTACAGAGGCTGGGAGAGCAAGAGTATCGGTAGCAGATGGTACTAAAATTGAAGTTTGTGGAAAGGTGGATAAGTTTCAATGGAGTTTCAGGGGCCATCAATTTGAGGCTGACTTTATGGTGATTCCATTAGGTGGTCATGATGTAGTGTTGGGAGTGCAGTGGTTGTCAGGACTTGGACCAATTACTTGGGATTTTCAAAAACTGGAAATGGAGTTCAAGTGGGGTACAAAGAGAGTTGCTCTTCGAGGAATATCTCCTAATTCGGTTAGGGAGATTAAGGCTAAACGTGTGGAAGCTATGCGGGATGAAGATATTCAGCTACACATGATTTATGCTTGGGAAGAGGATGAAGAAGAACATATGTCTTTGAATTTAGCGCACACACACGACAAAAGCGCAAGTGAGGTTGAAGCAATTCACCGGTTAACTGATCAGTTTCAGGACATATTTGAAGAGCCTAAAGTCTTACCTCCATTTCGGAGAAATCATGACCATAAGATCGTTTTGAAGGAAGGCTCTAACCCGGTGAACCAAAGGCCATATCGGTATGCAGTCCAACAAAAGAATGAAATTGATAAAATGATTCAAGATTTGTTGCAGGCCGGTACAGTTCAGCCTAGCTCAAGTCCTTATGCATCACCGGTAGTGTTGGTAAAAAAGAAAGATAATACATGGAGATTATGTGTGGACTATAGGAAGTTGAATGAGATGACTGTGAAAGACAGATTCCCTATACCGTTGATAGAAGATCTTATGGATGAGCTGGGAGGATCATGCATCTATTCTAAGATCGATTTGAGAGCAGGGTATCATCAAGTGAGAATGGCAGAGAATGATATACATAAGACAGCTTTTAGGACGCACAGCGGTCATTATGAGTACTTGGTTATGCCATTTGGGCTTACTAACGCGCCAGCAACATTCCAAGGTCTCATGAACCATGTCTTCTCCAAATGTCTCAGGAAGTTTGTGTTGATTTTCTTTGACGACATTTTGATATACAGTTCATCATTGGAGGAACATCTAGTTCACTTGAGAGTGGTATTTGAACTGATGAGGTTAAATAAGCTGTTTGCAAAGAGGAGTAAATGTGAGTTTGCTACTGACCGAGTGGAGTATTTGGGAAATTTCATCCAAGCCAACGGAGTCTCTACTGATCCTTCTAAGCTGAAAGCTGTTCGAGAATGGCCGGTACCTAAGAATTTGAAAGCTCTGCGTGGGTTCTTGGGTTTAGCTGGGTATTACCGACGTTTTGCTAAGCATTTTGGAACAATAGCTCGACCGTTGACGGCATTAACCAAGAAAGATGCTTTCGCATGGAATGAGGAGGCTCAGGGAGCATTTGAGGAACTAAAAGAGACATTGTGTAACGCACCGGTGTTGGCCCTTCCACGCTTTGACAAGCAATTCGTTGTGGAAACTGATGCGTGTGGAGTGGGCATTGGAGTGGTTTTGATGCAGGATGGTCATCCGCTAGCGTACATCAGTAGACATCTCAAAGGCAAACAACTTCATCTGTCGATATATGAGAAGGAGTTGTTAGCAGTGGTGTATGCAGTTCAGAAGTGGTGTCATTACTTGCTTACAAGTCATTTTATCATTAAAACAGATCAGAGAAGCCTCAAGTATCTGTTGGAACAGAGATTGAATACTCGTATTCAGCAACAGTGGTTACCAAAGCTGATGGAATTTGATTACGAAATTCAATATAAGCAAGGGAAAGATAACGTGGCGGCAGACGCCTTGTCAAGAGTGGAAGGAGCAGAAATTCTACATATGGCAATGACGGTTCTTGAGTGTGATTTGTTGAAACAGATTCAACAGGAGTATACGAATGATGAAGCAATAAAAGCTCTCATAGAAGGGTTGAAGCAGAATCCGAAGTTTAAGAAGGATTACTCATGGTCATTGGAGATTTTGAGAAGGAAAAGTAAGATAGTAGTTCCAAAGAGTGTGACTTTGAGGAACTCTATACTGGAATGGTTACATGGATCAGGTCAAGGGGGACACTCGGGTAGGGATGTCACAGTTCAACGAGTTAAAAGTCTCTTTTACTGGAAAGGTTTAACTAAAGACATTCAGAACTACCTACGAAGCTGTAGAGTTTGTCAAAGCTGTAAGTATGATACCGCAGCGAACCCTGGTCTGTTGCAGCCACTACCGATTTCTGAAGCAGTTTGGGTAGATATCTCAATGGACTTCATTGAGGGCTTGCCAACTTCTTTTGGTAAATCTGTGATCTTTGTGGTGGTGGATCGACTGAGTAAATCTGCACACTTTATGGCGTTATCTCATCCCTTTACAGCAGTTTCAGTCGCTCAAACATTTCTTGATAATGTTTTCAAGCTTCATGGGTTTCCAAGATCAATCGTGAGTGATCGGGATAAGGTCTTTCTCAGTGACTTTTGGCAGGAATTGTTTAAGCTTCAGAGGTGTTCTTTGAATATGTCTACAGCATATCACCCGCAAAGTGATGGTCAAACTGAAGTGGTGAATCGTTGTTTGGAGACTTACCTACGTTGTATGACAAGTGATAAACCACACTTATGGAGCAAGTGGTTACCGTTAGCGGAGTATTGGTACAACACTAATTACCACAGCTCAACGCGGATCACTCCTTATGAAGCTGTTTATGGTCAGTTACCACCAGTTCATTTGCCATACTTAGCCGGGGAGACAAGAGTTCATACGGTGGCGAAGTGTTTGGAAGACAGAGAGAAGATGTTGTTGATCTTGAAGTTCCATTTATTACGTGCACAACATCGTATGAAGCAGTTGGCTGATAAACACAGGAGTGAGCGTAGCTTTGAGATAGGAGACTGGGTCTTCTTGAAGTTGCAACCTTATCGGCAGCAGTCGGTAGTGAACAGAACTTCTCAGAAGTTATCTCCTAAGTTCTATGGTCCGTACAAGATCTTGGATAAGTTTGGACTGGTGGCTTATAAGCTTCAACTACCCGCTACGTCGCAAATACACCCTGTGTTTCATGTATCGCAGCTGAAGAAATTGGTTGGTGATGTTTCTACTACTACACAGTTACCTTCGGTGGTTTACGAAACATTGACCAAAGAACCTGAGCTTATTTTGGAGAGGAAGATGGTTCAAAGGAGAGGTCAGGCAGCTACGATGGTATTGGTAAAATGGGCTAATCAGTTAAGAGAGGAAGCGACGTGGGAGTACTTATATGAGTTACAGAAGAAGTATCCTGAGTTTGTTTGCTAACCATGTGGTCATGGTTCTTTGGAAAGGGAGGTTGTGTTACAGAGTAATAGGAGGGACACATGGCAGAATAAGAGTGGAAGAGGTAGTTCTCGTGTAGCTGAAACAAGGGGAGAAAGAGTGACAGCTGGAGGGATCGTATTGGACGATCAAAAGAGTTTGTTACGATCGTTAGAGGAGCAGAGTATAAAACAGAGTTGTTTGTAACTTTCATAGGCATTCAGAATCATTTGTAAAACTTTCTCAATTCTAATAAATCATCTTGTTCTTGAGTTTACCAACGTTAAAGATCGTTCTTGAATCGGGATCTTCTACGAGTAAACTACAGTTCCTCGTTTTACGAACGTCGGATTGTTTGTAGCGTGAAACACAAGTTCAACGCTATCATATCTTCATTGATGCACACCATGAAACGGGAACAGTAGCTACTGTTCTGCGCAGTGGAGGTTTAGGTAAACTTCGAAAGTTCGAATCCAGTCTTTTTCATCGAAAAGAGTTTATCTTCTTACCTAAATTTTGCTCATCTGACCTTTTGTCTCGGCTTTACAAAGTAAACTTTTCTCGGACATGAGACGACCAAAATAAATGATTGATTAACAAATATAGTTTGATTCTAACATGCTTTGTTTTATTTGATTTGTTGTATTTTTCTGATTTCAAAGGCCCCAAAATTCCAACTAGATAAGATAATTAATGATAATCTTTTTTTTGTCAAACGATAATCTATTTATTTAACACATCATACATACATGTAGGTTAAACCAACCAATATTTTGTTACATTATACGATGTGTCAAGGATAATTTAGTGGCAATTGATAAATAGTTAAGATTATTACATTCCCCAGTTCGTTCAAATGGATTAAGTATACAATTTGAACAAATTGACTAGTGAATAGAGCCTCTATTATAGAGGTACTGTAACATAACAATGGTCTTATCTATCCTGAAACTTGTCACTGTAAAAATCAAAATTTTGATTTTAAGAATTTGTCACCGGTCAATAGTGTGATATTGTTAAGACTAATAAAATGTCTTCAAAACAATATACTACTAATTAAAAGATTTCAAGTTAAATAAAAATTAATCAGAGGGATAGTACTAATTAAAAAAGAGTAAGAAGTAGTATATGATTAGATTCAGGTAACCTTGAATTTATGGAGTCTTGAAAAGTCAAAGAACGATGGCATCACGTAAGTTTAGACAAACATAGTCATACGTCACTACAAACGTCACCTTTCTTTTTCTTTTGGAGCCTTCTTTTCCTTTAGCTTTACAAACAGAGTACAATTTCTTAATTTTTGACGAACTGAGAAGACTAACCAGTCAGTGTCAGCATTCAATCATATCTTAGGAGACTTCTCGCTCGTTGTTTATCGTTGTTTATCATTTTAAAATCAAGTTTTGAGTTATATTTGTAAATTCTTCTTGTTTTAATCCTACGGAATAGAAAATATCTATATATGATACATGTCAGAAGTTTTATAGCAATTTGGATAAGCTTAATGCATACTAGAAGAAGAGAATCAGGGAATGTTGATTGTTATGGTTAATGGTCTAATGACTACCTAATGATAATTTAATAGTTTAAATAGTAAAATAACCAAAATGTTAATACTAAAAATAAGCTAAAGAAAAAAATTAAGTAATATTGGTTAACTTGTGGGATGAGAAAAGGATTCAAAAGCATTTGGTGATCAGTTTTCCAGAAAAGCCAAAATTATATTTAGAACTTTAGAGTGCATGTTTAGTTTGTTGATGTTTTTTTTTTAAATTGCTATGTAACAATAGTATATTATTATTATTATTATTTAAAATGTTGAGGCATTTTATTTTAACCACGCTTCTGTTTGTGTTATAATTGTTCGGATTCTACACTAATTTAGCTATTTTTTACAATGGTTTCTAACATTCAAATAGAACGTTAACTGCACTTAGGGCATCTCCAACTCCACTCCATATTTTACTCCAAAATTGAGAAAATTGAGTGGGAAATAGAGTAATGAACAAAAAATAAAAGGATTACTCCATTTATAGAGTAATGCTTTTATTTTTTTGTTCATCACTCCATTTCCCACTCCATTTTTTCAATTTTGGAGTAAAATATGGAGTGGGAGAGACATCAATCTTGAGAACAAAGCAAAACATGAATAGTACACTATAAAATAGTTTGCATTTTACTAATTTATAATAATTTTATTAAATGCCAATTTAAAGAGTATATATGTTAGCAAATGTCATACTCCACATGAATTCCCTCCCGGACCACCATAATTGAAAAAGAAACCTAGATAATTACGATGGAATGGTTTTACCTTACCAATTCTTAACCCATAACATTTCTCACTATCTAACAAATTCTCTACATGAAAAGAATTCATTTTACGCTGCTCATAGTTAGAATTCAAGACTTCAATATTTGAAAAAAGTCCTGAATCTAGGCGGCCTCCATTTGGAAAATTACCATTACCCATGGGAGGGCTTGAACCAGAACGTGAAGCCTGAACCACACCACCAACTCCAACCATATTTGCACCATTTTCTAAAAGGTTAAATAATTCTTTTGGCCAGTAACCAATATCTATATCAGGTGAATTTTGCATAAGTTGTGTAATCCACCAGTTTCCTGTATTTATATCCTTTTTCGAATATTAAGAAACAAGACAAATTCATATATCAGTGAAAGAAATGTACGGGTCTAGAGATTCATAGTCAAATATATCGATCACTAATTTTCTTATAAAACTGATTATAAATATTAACCTGATGAATGAAATATCGAAACCAGCCAGGGACCCCTGGCTTAAGATCAATGGGCCCGACAATTGGAATCACCTTTGATACTTGAACAAACCCTGAACATGCGGTATTGTAACATCCTTTCCCATCCTTACCCTATTAAATAATATTTAATATTATACTTGTTACTATTTGATCAATGTTTTCATCAAACACTAATTTGTTTGTAGCCACATACCTTCCAAAATCCAAATGCCCAAACACGTTGGTCGCCATATAGACTTGGATTTATCTATCAACATGGAATTGTAACACTTTAAGAATATACTCAAAAGGTTTACATAACAAATGGATTAAGGAATATACTTATAAAATATAAAACCTACAGTCCAACCCGCTGAGATATAATTGACTTGGTTTTCCGATCCGCTGCCTATATATATTTGACTATACGAAACTTGATCCTTTCCCACGTTTAGCGCATTTGCACTAAACCAAGCTTGTACACCCCGAAATGGACCAATGGATGATCTTACTCCAGCAATCTATCAAAAGCAGATTACATTATTAGTAACTCTTTTTGGAAAAAACATTAATGATTTTTTTTTGCAACACAAACATTAATGACTTAATACTAGATATATATTATATATACATAAAAGTATTAAATCTATCGTATTAAGAAAATTGAGATGAGTCCTTACATGCGTTCCAGGGCTATCGGCTGATAACGGATGAAAATGTTTTTCAGCAAACACTTGCGAATTTGTGACATATTCTTTTGTATTTCTCAATATAGGAACAGTTCCATTTGGACATACTATTTTCCTTTTGGTAGATGTTTCATTTTTGCCCGTTTGTAGCTTTAACTCATGTCTTGAAATTGATGATTTCATCTTTTCAAATAAAAATTGTATAATCAATATTTATCATACTAATACAAGTAAAAAACGCAACAGATGAAATTCTGAAGCGATGCACCTGAATTTTGTGGGTTTTTAGCAAAGGATGCTCGAGCCCTGGTTGCTTGTAAATATCTATGCAATCATATGTTACATTTTCACTTATCTGTCAAGGACAAAAAAAAGTTATATATTACATGACATTCTAAATAATAGAAAAAACAGTGGGTCTCAAGTTGTGTTTAAAGCTAACCTTGAATGATCTGAGAGGCACTGTATTTTGATTGGAATGAACTATAGCTGTTGAAAACAGAAGAGATAACAGATTCACAAAAAGCACCATCCTAATTCTAGTTGACATTTTATTTGTTTTGTGTCTCAAAATTGAAAACACTCTATAATTTATATACGCATATTATCACTGACTGGTTATCGGTGAAAGGTCAGTCTAATATCTTGAAACGTTACGAAGTATTAAATGTGGAATCAATGTGTCAATTAGCGGTTATTCAAAATGAAATTACATTTTCAGAAGCATGTCAAATTTAATTTTCGTATCGTATCTTTTTACATAGAAATTCCTTTACTGATTCTTGTTAGAGTAATAATGACCCAGAAATATTACCGGAATCAATGTAATAAATTCCTTTATACATCGAATCAATTTGACATCTTAAATGCTATCGTAAACGTAAAAAAATCTATAATTCTAGTCAAAATAATTTAAAGTTAATCTTTGACCAGACTTTACACACAAAATAATTCTCAGATTTGATCTCTAGCCACCGTCGAATGAAGCCTCACCACCACACTCCTTTTGACACCGTCGCTCGTTACCACCAGCAGCAGCAGCTCATCACCACCATCCGCCATCTCTCTCTCTGTGCTGTGTTTGTTTCAGAGCTCCCTGCATCACGCTGCAATCTGGTTCAGTTCAAGTCTCTTTGCTTCTTGATAAAGTTTTCTTCTTTTTGGTTTATGAGTCTACAAAAGGAGATGATACTCTCTCTCTCTCTCTCTCTCTCTCTCTCTCTTGTTTCACTCTGTTTTTTTTTTCTTTCTGATAATGTCTCTTGGTCTCTCTGATACGAAAGTTTTGTTCTTTTTGGGTTTCTGAGTCCACAAAGGAGATGATGAAACTGTCTCTGTTTGTCTCTCATTTTTTTTCCCTTTATGTTTAGTTGTGTTGATCCATGTTTGAATGGTTTGTACTTTCTTTTTTATAAGGTGGACTATGCCATAGCGTTAGAAATTGATATAAGACGGCCAGATTAGCTACTCACTCAAAGTATTGTTAAAATCTGCCCAAGATGTGCGTTTCACTAATATTCTAATATTGGTGCAGGACACTCCTAAATGTTGCAGCTGAGCAGCCAGATATGGAGAGGCACATTTTACTTGACGTCAACACGCTCTACAAACAATCAGACACTCTCCTTAAGTTGTCCCATATTCAACAGACAGGTCATGGGTTCAGCGAATCACACTCAAGTTCGTTTATGCTTTATATGGTTTGAGTTGAGTTAAAGTTCGGTTCTTTAATTATGTGTGTTGCACAAGTCCAAGAGGGATGACTCTTCCAAAACTATGTCCCAACGTTTGCAAGGTATTTAGCTTGTCTGATTTGTTTTCATCACTCTGTAATTTTCATGTGTTTGTTCACTACATGCTCGTAAGATACTCAGCTTCATCTTTGAAAATTGCTCTGCTTGTTTCAGTTCTAGTTAGAGACCTATTGGTTCACTGAAAGACCAACTTTACTTCTTTCATCCAATGAAAGCTTATCAGTATTTTTTTTTGTTCCTGGTAAAGGTGGTGGTCGTGACTCGTGAGCAAGAGCTGGTGTTGTGCAGAGGAGATGTCTGGAACTCGTCTCCGTCTAGACTCACACGAATGTTGCAGTCTCTCACTGGAATTGCCAAGTGCAGCTTTTGAAGGTATTGTGACAGTAAAGACTGAGACTTTCTTCTTCTCAGAGTTTTGCTTATGTCTGCTGATTCTTTTTTTTTCTGTAAAACTTCATTCTTAATTATAAATAAAAGACCCAAAATATTTTACAAATCTCTTAGGCTATAGTAATAAGACCCATAGTTAAAAGCCCAAAAGAATCACATATAGAGCCCAGTTGATATTGGTTGCTAGTTCTGGCCCATCCCGATTTTCTTGTTGCTTAAAATGGCTCGCCATCCTAATTTTGGTCGAAAAACATAGAATCTTTCGGTCAAACACGAAATTTGTGGACCAAATTAATTTACAAAGTGTTCTGTAATTTCCTTGGTTTTGAAATTTAAATACTTAAAAAATAAAAGAGTTAACTGAGTAAAACAATAAAACACGATTTGGTTTACTTTAGTAAAAGGGGTAAGATTGTAAAACAACAACAAAGTATCATAGTTTTGGTTGAAAAACTTAGAATCTTTCGGTCAAAAACGAAATTTGTGGACCAAATTAATTTACAAAGTGTTTTGTAATTTCATTGGTTTTAAAATTTAAATACTTAAAAAATAAAAGAGTTAACTGAACAAAACAATAAAACACGATTTGGTTTATTTTAGTAAGAGGGGTAAGATTGTAAAACAACAACAACAAAGTATCATAGTAGTGGGAAGTGTCATAAACTGTAATAAAAACTCATAAAGTATCTTGGAATGTAAAAAGTTCGTTTTGAAACAGAGTTGGATAACTAGAATCTATCTATCTATATATATAAAGATATGTTTGCTTCACTCCTGGAGTATCCACGTCATCACCATGTCACAAAGTCGAGTTCTCTGCTGTTGACACGTGTCCGGCCTCTTCAAAATGCAGCGGTTCATTAAGTCGGATGTTTTTGTTGTTTGATGGGCTTCATCCAATAATGGGTTGCTCTTCTATTATATGTTTTTGTCGTGTCAATTTTCAGGCTCCGTATACCTCCTTCACGAGAGACGATAGAGAGAATTAGGGTTAGTCACCTTCTTCCATCTGTGAAATCCGAGAGCTTGACCAACAATGGGGATTAAACATGTGAAAAAATCTCTGTATCAAGCTCCTAATGCGTCGTTTTGTATTTGGTCGTTACCTCCGAGATGTTACGAGTTATGTTGATTCATATAAATCCTAAACCATCAAGATCCATCGCCATTAATGGAGTTTTAGAAGGTTGTGCGAGACGTATCTTCCTGATGAATCTCTGGATTGAGCTTCATTCGTCTTGGATTCGTCTCCTCCATAACGTTACGGATTCATCAATTCATTGCCATTAAGAAGCATCTTTACTCCTTTGACCAAGCATTCAGTGCTTCTTATTCCTCATCTAGACGGTGTTTATCCTCCTATAAAAAGGCCAGACCTCATCTCCTAACCATCATCCTCTAAATTCATAAAAACACTATAATCTCATTTTTTTTAACTAATTGATCCTTCTTGGTTATTGTTTATGATTTCTTCTTTCAAACTTGCACATTCATCTATCTGATCGACCCATGTGTTGTTTGCAGGAATCCAGGATCGTAGCTCTATTGGTTCACTGGATCCATCAATACCCAAACTGTCCATACATCCTATTGCTTCCCATAAAGGTTAAGTCGATCTTATTCTCTCCATCAGATTTTGGAACAGATGATTCTGTTGTTTTTTAAAATATAGATGAAGTTTTCTGTCTGATCAAGATATATACTCGGGAACAATTGCTTTTGCCCATTGAATATCAAGAAAACTTTCAGAGTTTCGGTTAGGTTTTACAAGTGGTGATCATGAAAGATTGAGCCAGTGGCTTTGATTTCTTTTTCTTCACGGGTTCCAGTGTTTCTGTGAGAGCCACATTGCTGATTCACATTAATGTTACATTGTAAGTTTCTATCAAATCCCTCTGAGCCATTACTTCATTGCTTCTGTATCAATCAAATCTACTTCCTACAATAATTAGTTGTTTGGAACAGAGGTTACTGCTCCTCCAAGTAAAGAATGTAATAAACGAAATGGTTGCTTTATTACAAGTGGTTTTGTATTCCTCAGTTTCTAACTTTTAAGCATATAGAAACTTTTAGGGCTGACGGGTTATCGTTCGGATCCGAGTCGAGTGATTGGATCTCGATAGGTGAAGATTCACAGTCCGGATCATAGAACGCTGCTGCGAAGAAACGATTCAAGGCTTAGATAAGACGCAAAGAGATCTGTATATGGTATGAAAATCGGGAAGCAATTCAAGTGATGCGGATAAGAATACCATAGCTGCTTCTTAAAAGATGGACATGTCAGTTCAACAGTGGTTCAAGGGTCCGGTGTGCCTGTTAAAATTTCTCCGACCCTGTTCCGTCTCTTCTTTCCTTCGATATCTCCATCGATGGTTCCGACTATGTGCTTTCTCTTCTTACGATGGATTCTCAGGTACGGGACAGATATTGCTTTGGATATGGTGACTCATGTTTTATCTCCCTAATGAAATTTTCTTCTCGCTCTTTGTGTATGTTATGCAGCTGTGCATACCAACTTTTAAAATAATGTTGAATTCATTTTGTCTTCTTCCTGAGCATGACTGTATGTTGTTTGGTGCGTACCTTCATGTTTTAAAAATTAATAGAAAGTCTTGAATTGTTTGTGTTAATGTGGACTCAAACTATTTACCCCGGTAAACATAACACTATATATTTTATCTAGGAGTACACTACCCTCCAAAACTTCACTTGGACGTTGACATGCAGATATAATAAACACTGGTGCAAGTGTATCACCCTTCCACCACATCGTTCCAAGCTTGACTTTGAAGTCCTGTGTTCACAAAAGAAGTCTCATTTGGGTCTGCAGTCGTTTTTAACAATTGCTCGAGGGTGTATGATGAGATTTTAGTAGTACCTAGACTTGCAGTTTGTTTAGTTTTTTTTTTTGGGTTCTTTTAGCCATTGCAAGGTTTGTGATTGCGATTAGTTTTAGTTAGCTAAGAGTTTGTAAAATGCACCTGGGAAATACAGATAATGCATTGCATATTACAGAAGCATGTGAAGATTTCGAGACCGAATCATTCTTGCACGAAGCCATCGATGTTGCTGCAAAACATTATGTTCTTGAGTGAATTTTTATGAGACAAGTGAGTCATTCTCTGTTCCTCTTTGGCTGAATTCTCATGCATCCTAATGGAGCGAGAGTTGCTATGGAAAAGCAAGCTGAAGCTAAAGTAAAAATAGAGCTCATAAGGTAAAATTGCATTGCTTAACTTTGAAAATTTATGTTTTCAGATTGAACAGTTTGCTTGGTGCAGCTCAAGAATACAGAACAGAACCTGCTTATTATGTGTATCAAAATCTGTTTAACTAACTTGAATAAGGAACCAAGCGCATTTCAACATCGTTGATAGTAATAAAAGTTGTGTGTTTTTATCTTCATATTTGGGATTCAACATAGATTTCACTCCTGCTTGAGGGTTAGTCTCCTCATTTTTCATCTTATAATTTAAATTCTCTACGCTTATTGTATGTTCATTGATTTTTCATGGTTCTTTTTTATCTTCATATACACACTCTCTTTTATATACTCTTTGTTGCATAGTCAAAAGTATTGTATAAACAAATAAGTTTGATGAAAGATATAAAGTATAGCAACGATCCGAAATAACAATTCACACATAACATAAACATACATATATTATTTTTTGAAAAATGGTAAATTTACAGAAAAACAACATCAAATATAAAGGAAATCCTGCCACTACCCCTTATGATTTTTTAACAAAAGCAACAATACCGAATAATAAATATATTTTAAAATATTTTTACAAATTGATAAGAAACTAAATTTTTTTTTCCTTACATCCCGTCCGTAGGGCGGGCTTACCCTAGTGTTAAATATTACTATGTGCCAAATAAAACCTCTAAAACATGTAAATCATATTTAGCACATATCTAAAGCATGTAAAACATATTTAACACATGGCTTAAAAGGGATAAAACAATATAAGTTTAATAAAATTAATTTATATAAATAATTTATTTTAATTTGTTTTTAAAATTAATTGATAATGAAATATTAATAAAATAATGCAAATAATAGTTAAAACATATTTTCATATCTCTTTGTATTGTTAACAAGTGTTCAAACAACTTACGAAATACAAAAGATTTCATGTCTGATTTGATATCTAAACATAAATATATAAAAAAAAATTTCAAAATATATATCAGTTCATTTCCACGTCAGCAATGGGGACGACTCGCGGGGATATCTCTCGGCGCTTCTTGCAGCCGTAGACTATAATCCGCCATATGACAATCACGGCGATCACGGCAATCACACTTCCTATGATTGCCCAGCCTTCTCTGCTGATGCCTCCTGATACTCTAGGTGGAGTATCTGTACGCTCCATCTAATCCAAAAGAAAAGGAAAAATAAAAGTTAGACAAAGAAAATTATTTATGGTTTAGTTTGGTTTAGCTTTATTTTGTATTATAATTACATTTCCTATCTAATTTATAATAATAAGAAATTGGTCCCAATAACTAACTTTATAAAATTTGACTGTGCCCAGTGCCGGTCTGATAAAACTTTGGGCTGAAAGCAAATAATCATTACGGGCCTATTAATTTAAACAAAAAGATATTATAGTACAAGCTGTTCGAACCTCTCACCTTATGTTAGTAAAACAACAACGTTCTACCAACTATGCTACTGAAGCTTTAACAAAAATAAAAAGGCAGATATTTTAGATATTGTAAAACGGGCCGCCCAGGGCCGGTACTTACTGTGTCTCATTTGTTTTTAGCTTCTCCTTAAAAATTACGACAAATAATTTAATTTGGACTTCAACACAGACTAAAGTTCATACGGCCCATAATAATAATAAAAAACTGGTCCTAGTAACTAACTTTATAAAATTTGACTGTGCCTCATTTGTTTTTAGCTTCTTTAAAAATAATACGACAGATGATTATAATTATTTTTAAAAAATCTTTTGTGATAATGTTTTCTCAAACTAAATAAAATTTATCCATAAAAATATAAGATACAAAGTTTATATTTATTTTACATAATATAGACTTGATTTATATAAGTTTTTAATAAAAAAATATATTTTAGAAGCAATGAAAATAAAATGTTATCTATTATTATTATTAACGTTGACAAAAAAATGTATTATTATTGTTAACTAGGATAAGACCTGATGATATTTAAAATGACAATTATTATATGCATATATATGTATAATTTTTAACTTACATAAAATAATAATAATTTATAATATTTAACATGCATAATAACTTACGAAAACTATGTCTAAACTCCGAGAAATTAACGGTTCAATTTTATCAGAAATTGTATAACATCATGGTTGAATTTTGTTTTTTTTTTTTGTTGCTAACTAATTTTGTTAATTTAACGATCAAAAAAATGAAGTGTCTAATTTATTAATTTAGAACCTTATTTTTTATCTACTATATAAAAGTTGTCATTTAAATTTTAACATATTCATCTCATTTATATTAAACTCTAAATTCATGGACATACCTTATCATTTAAAACATTTAAAAATTATAAATACCTACGCACATTATAAACCTTTTGAATCATTTGTCCAAGATATTGTGGGTTATATAAAGTATTATTTTCCTTTGTATATGTGGCTTATGCATACACTTATATAGAAACACTAAAATTCATTTGTAAAACATAATAGATACCAATTATACTTACATTTATGTGAAATCCTTTCACGTAGAAGTCTATGCTAATACTATGAACTATGTAACCAGTAACACTATCTGAATTCTTAAAACGATATATACAAATTTCAAATGTAAAAGTTTACAATAAAAAGTTATTTGTATATATTGTTTCACCAAGTTTCATCTTTAGAATATTACTTTACACATATATACTAATTATTCTAATATATCCGAATTATACAAATATACTATCCAAAATTCATAAATTAAAAAATATATTTACAAACAATTCTAAAAAAAAATATGTAGGGTGAGTGATCCAAAAAACGATTTTAGAGAAAAATATTGAGGATTTGAACTACATTATAAAGAATATACTACTAAAATTTGATACCCCAACAAAAATATTCTATCAACTAAAATATAGCATATTTTTACTTATTTTTAATCTTAGAACATATTTACGAAAATACTTATAAGATTTTATTGTTGTAGGAAGGTAATTCTTACTATGTTTAAAAATATAATATTATATGGTTTTTGAATGTCTAAACTCCTTAAAATATGTGTACAAAATTAGGATAATCTTAACCAATATGTATCATGGAATCTGCCGAAACATATCATTTATATAAATCAAAATTTCTTTTATTGATATCCTTTAGGTTTGATACTGTGAAAAGTAAATAGGTTTAATGTATGGTGTTAAAACTAGACTGATCCACACATCTAATCTGTTAGTTTGTCAATAATCACTTATTTCCATCAAACCAATCCAAAAAAATTGGTCTTTTAACGAACACTATACAATTCAAAAAACAAGAATTTGTTTAGAAACTAAAAATACTTTAAATAACACTATAATACAAGTCCAAGAAAAATGATCATTTTTAATAAAACAGAAAGTTATACATAGAACACTTATTATTTTAGATCTAAATGTTGAATTTTTATAGTAAAATAAAGAAAATCGGGTAAAACTCTAGTATTCATTATTTTTTGGTTTTGGCTGGGTTTATTTAAAGGTCCAGTAGTTCATATTTAGACTAGAAGCCTAGCCTTTTTGTAAATAAATAATTACAATTCGTAATCCAGACTTGTAGATTAATAATTGAAGAGTTTACAAAAATTACATATATCTCTATGATATATGAAAAAAAAAAAATAACAAAGGGGATTACGGTTCCACGATGGTTTATTTAAACACTTAGAATTGATGTTGTTCTAACTCACATAAACGAAGATAATTATTACGAACAAAACCATCTCTAGCGTCTCTCCCACAGGTTCGCACGAATCACTTTCACACGTATACATAATTAATATTTTTATACTTTCAATATTTCACTCGATCCCAACCTAGTATGTACTTACAAGAGATATAACTAACCTGTAAAGCAAGATGCTTCTTTTCACTCGATCCCAACCTGCAATGCAAGAAATCTTTAAAGCATCCGAATCAAGTATTCAGCAAGAAAGAAAGGGAAAAAGATGCAAGAAGTAACCTTTTGTCAAAAAAAAAAAATGCAAGAAGTAAGAGTCTCGAGAGATGACTACTTATATTAAGAAGTACCTTCCTATATTACAACACTGCCCCGGGATATTATCATTTACTCTAATTTTTATGGAAATTTTTAGTAATCCCTATATACCATTTCACCAGCACCTAATATAACATAACCGGTAAAACTGAACATCACACAACCATTTCATCATATTCAATATTCAATAATTTGAATCAGTGTTCTAAAAATGGGTCTATACTAATCAATAATATACCATATAAAGCACCGGTCTGCAACCTAGGGGTTTCATGAATAATGATTGGAAGCAAAGCATCCATTAAGAAAGGAACATACTTTGAGCATTCTCAGCATTGACGTTCTTAGGAAGCACAACAAAGGCCTTGGAGACTTTCTTCACCTCTTCCACAATGTTAAAGAGCTCGAGATTCACCATAGAATATTGCCCTAGAATGTCCTGCCTGTTAAAAGAATAAATTATCAGACTTCTTCTCATATAGACAGACCAGAAATAAAGACAAAACTCCCACACAAACCATTTAGGACTAGTGTTGGTTCGACCATAAGCGTCAAAATCTTCTAGAATCCGAGAAATTGCCTTAAGGTGACTAAGCCATTTCGTGACTGCAAATTAATACCTGAACAATGCATTGAGATAGCTCAATTACTCCGACTGCAGGTCTCAGCCATCCATGGCCTTGGGCAGTTCGTGGTAGAACCGCCATCTGCAGGAAACAATATTATAATGGAGTGGTTAAGTAAAATACTATCTTAACAATGTGATAAAAAAACATATCAATATCTACACGAGGAAGATAATCCAAATAAACGATTGGATGAGCTATGCTCCCAGAAGGGCATCGCTTAACATAGACATTCGCCCATGGCTGAAGGAAAAATGATCTCTTCTCAAACAAGGGATAAGAATTTCAGGTCATTGAGTTATCAGACAATTAACTATTTAAATAGAGTATGGACCTTTAGTAACTCTTCAAGGAGGCGAGGTGCAAGCTCTAGAACACGTCTGAAATCATCCTCCAGGGCTGGAGACAAGGCTGCTGATTCACGAGTCAACTGGGCCTGTATCAACAGCTCCGTCTGTACACAAAAATGAAAAGTGAGTATTTCAGTTAAATCAAAATATTTAGTGTTACAGATGCTTAATATAAGAGATCGATCACCTTCACTATGGCAGGATGCTGCTTCCAAAACTTAGCTTGCTCTTGCTTCATGTTCTTGGGGTCCAAACTTAGCTCACAAGCTGCCTTGGTAAAAACGTCCATAACTTTGCTGAACAATGAAGATTTTCGAACATTTCATACAAAATACGGAAACACACTCGAAAGAAAGTATATGTGTATGAGTTAATAATATACCTTGGGGCCAACGATGCGGAAAGAGTTTGATGCATGACATATAGTTCCTTGGATGACCTCGACTCGAGAGATATATAACAGCAATCACAAGGGGCATACAAACACCGACTATACAGAGCAATAATATGCCACCGGAGGGAAGAGCAATGCCCATTTGAAATGAAAGCCCTATATCATCATCACATTACAACAATACTTTAGTTTCAATAGGCTTGACCAAGACGAAGGAAAATGCGACATACCCGTCTGCGATCTGGATGACCATACTTTTCAAAGTTTTCACCGGATACTGGGTCGTGGTATGCTTTAGAAATGGACTCCACAAAAATATTTGTTGGCCTCTGCGGAGTTGAAAACACACGCACATAAAAAGAAAACTGTGAGGTGAGGTGCAGCCGTAATAATTAAAAAGGGAGAAGAGAAGAAAGCATTTGGACCTGGATCAGGATGGACAGCCTTCTATATGTCGGAATCTGAAACTCCAGGTTCCAAGCCAAGTATACTAAATAGGTCAAGAACTTGAGTCTGTTACAAAATAAGAAAGTAGATATTTTGTGTGTTACAAAAATTAACGAGAATCAAGAAGGTAAGTAAACCAATCAGGGTCTTGAGATATTAACCTCACGGCTCATGTTCCACAAGTGTCAACTTGACCATGGTATAAGGCACCAACGGAATAGCCATAATCGTTAGAGTGAAAATGGGAAACAATGTGCTATTCTCTTCTTCGGAGGCCCCCATCCTCTTTTTTTTTTTTCTTTTTTTTTTTCCTTAGTCAAAAACGAGTCCTAATCAGCCAGACAGGGATCCAAAAGCTAAACGAAGTTTAATACAGGGCATGGCTGGGTGTGCATTTGCAACTGAAATTAGGGTTTGAAGCGATCAACCAATCAGACTAGACTAGACTAGGAAAGGTTTCGACGGGAACAATTTGAGATGGACACAAGAAAGCAAAAGGTCTCGGAGAAAGCCTACCAGAAAGAATATCGACTCAGATCGGAGAGGGCCGATCGGGAAATAGCAGCAACAAACGGTGTTCCAGTTTCTTTGGTACAGCGTTTACAATTAATATCCTTTTTAAATAATTATATTCATTTTTTCTCGCCATTTATTTATAATATCGCCGCAACTAACCAAACCCACTTGCGATCCAAGTTTGAATAGGGCTGTCAACCAAAACACCTACATGGGTGTGTACAGTTACGCATATATTTTTCTGGACCCAAAACACCTACATCTATATGACACCCAAACCCAAGTTAGCCCATGTCCAACGGGTTAATAACCCAAGACCGCCCATTATAGTTTTTTTTTTTTTACAATTAGCTCAATTTAGTTCATAATCAGATTTTGTAAACTCAATTTACAAACTTATATACTTAAAGCAAATAAACACTATAGAAAATCTTTAAATCCAGCAATAAAAATTCAAATATGTTTTTTCAAAAAAAAAAATTCAAATATGAGTCTGAATTGAAATAGTCTCAAAAGACTTGTTTTGCAAGATTATAAAACACTTTACACTGCTGATATTTGAATGAAACTAAAGAACCAAACTTGATCAACTACGTAACATCAAACTTGCAATCTAATGAAACTAAAGCAATCTACCTCTCTTGCTCTTTAGAAGCCTACAAGATAACACAATGACTTAACTATATGCAACAAATCTGGACAACCAAAAGGAAGTAAAACATTGTTAACACAAGAACACGAGTCATCTCTGGTGGTAAAGGGGTTGCGGCTGTAACTTCCGCCACCCGGGTTCGATTCGCGCTGGGAGGGACTATTTACATTGCTTGGGTTTCCGGCAAAGAAGTGAAAACACCTTTTTTTTATACCAAAAAAAACACAAGAACACGAGAAACTATGTTTTTCCGCTAGAACTGAGAAAATACATTTTTTCACCAAAATCAAAAATCATATTTTTCCCACTAAAAATATAAAAAAAAATCATGTTTTCTCCTGTCAAAATCGAGAAACTATGTTTTCCGAGTTTTGACCGGTTTTTACCAGATTTTCCAGTTTAACTCAAATTCGGTTTTTAGTATAACTTGAAACTAGTTAGAAGAGCGAGTCACGGTCCGACCGGCCGGTTTGGTTTTCAAAATAAAAACCAAAATTTTGAATTTAAGAATTTGTCACCGGTCAATAGTGTGGTATTGTTAAACTAATAAAATGCCTTCAAAACAGTATCCTAGTAATTAAAAGATTCCAAGTTAAATAAAAAATTAATTAAAAAGAGTGAGAAGCATACAATACTAAAAGGCAAATAATCTCATCGCTGAGACCCTCCACGTCAGATAAAATAATCGTCCAATAAGACATGTTCTTTTCTCCACGTCGGACATTGCTTGGGCTGGTATTGGGCTGATATTTTTCAATCTGTCAAAATATAAGAAACATATGGATCAAGAGTCCAGATCAAAGAGAACGGAGAATGACGACATCTCATCACTTCGCTCTTGGATAACCCTAAAACGGCCAGCCGACGAATCTCTTCGACATTCCATCTCACCTCTGCGCATGGCGACCAAGTGATGTTCTTCAGAGATGCTTCACTCCGTCCACGCGAAGCCAAGTTGAAGTTTCGTCTGATTCACATCGGGGAGGCTCGAAATCCAAAGTCGAAGATCCTTATTGGACAAGAGATTCTCCTTATCGACGAAGAGGTTTGTCTACTGATTTTTCTAACTTTTTCCTCTTGATTTAATATTGCTCGATTGAGATAGTATTTATGTTAACCGATGAGTTGAATTTATCTACAGAGAACGGTTATTTATCTACCGCCACCTCCGTGAGTGGTCGCTCTGGAGCTATTTGCGTAGGAAATCGCGCCTTTCCGTTTTGCTCAGCCTTTGAGTTCTCTCCTCTCCCTGTGTTAACGTGTTCCTCTTCTTGATGTCTCTGTTTCTCATATCTGCTATTGTTGATTTTGTCTAGAAGCAGCAGGTCTATTCTAAGTTGCTGCGTCCGAGTTTCATTACGGTCCAAACCATGTCAGAGTCTCAGACAGCTCTAAAGAATCAGCCACAGTCCTCGGCCTCCTCTGGTTTTTTTTTTGTTAACCTGCAAGTTCATATTCAGAGATTGATTTCAATTATATTCTGTTTACAATAAGGTTTCTAATGTAACATGGGCATGTGTACATCAGGAAAGAAGCAAGCTTTGATATCTTTATCTGACAAGTAGGATTAAGCTACTCTTGGCAACGGTCTTCAAGAGTTAGCTCTCATTTTGTTTTTTTTTTTCTCGAAAAGAAGCTTAATGACCGTGCGAAGACTTTGCACCCAAACATACACGGTGGTATCCTCGCTAGAAGAGATGTGGAGCATCATATGGAAGCTTTTAATGAGCATGGCGTTGGTGAATTTGAACATTTGATTAGCCTTTTATTTTATAAGGCTGAGACAAGTTATCTGTAGTATTCCTTCGTGTTAAATAGCATCATTCTGTTTTGTATTGAATGACAGGTACATTTGATGTGGTGGTTATCAATTTGTATCCGTTCTACGACAAAGTTACTGCTCCAGGTGGGATCAGTTTTGAGGATGGGATTGAGAACATCGACATTGGTGGTGCTGCTATGATTAAAGCAGTTGCTAAGGTATATATATGTGCATATGAAACTTATTCCTTATATTCATATCTTGATGACAAATGTTGTTGGACAGAACCACAAAGATGTCTTCATCGTTGTCGATTCAGAGGATTATCAAGCTGTTTTGGAGTATCTCAAAGGAGCTCAGAACGACCAAAAATTCCGCAGGAAATCTGCGTGGAAGGCCTTTCAGCACATTGCTGCTTATGATTCCGCTGTCTCAGAATGGCTATGGAAGCAGACTGAGGGACGTAGGTGCTTATTTTTTATGTGATCCTCCTTACACTAGATCGAGATGTAGTGGCTTCCAGGTGATTCATTTATTTTCTGTTTCTCACATACACACCACTGTAACCTTTGAGGTTTTAATATGTTAATTCTTATCAGTTGAATCTCATATCAGTTTGAGGTTTTAATATGTTAATTCTTATCAGTTGTGTTGGATACCAGCCGTCAGTGTCCTTAGGTACACGATATTTTCGAATTTGTTCATATTATTATACATCAACAAATTTCTTCCTACCCCCTGTCCACCAACATCTTTTATGGATCCGTATGTATGTCTTGCAGATACGGTGTGGAGCTTGCTGTTGCAGATAAGAGTGATGAAGCTGTTTACGTCGGTTCTGGTGGGGAGATAACAAAACTAACTAATATTAGAGCCGCTGAAGCTGGGCACCTTCACGTGAGTCTAAAACCTCAGGACCCATCTAAATTAACAGTTTGCTTATTTACATGTTATGGCTTGAAATTTTCCGTTTGGTTTGCTAGGCCGCAAGTGTTGAGAATCGTAAAGACAGCCAGCTCCCTCTGTCCATAACTTGATGGGAGAAACATACAGTTTTCAGCTAGGCTGACACATTTCAGTTTGACTTCTAATCATCAGACCTTCACGATTTCATCCATTTTTAATAAGCGTAACTGTCCACCAGTCCCAGATTTCGTTGTTGATGTAAGCTGATGCCCACATGGACATAGACTTTTTTTTTCAACCACCTATGGAGCTAACAGTATTTTGCCTCTGAACCCAGGGAGTGAGCTCACTTACCATCAATGTCTGTGCCGGTCCTCCTGATAATGAGAATGAACCAGCTGGTGAAACAACTGCAGGTGGTGCATCGGTCACGAACTTGCTGATCCCGACGAGTTTAAAGCAACTAAGAAGGCACGCCTTACATAGATTGAAGAGGATAGTCGTCAGCCACGGCGTCGGCTCCTAGAATCATACTTGTGCATAGTTGTTGGCATGTTGCTTTTATTACATCATCTGGCGTAAACAGTTTACAACTGACTATAAACCCAATCATGTTTGGAAATTCATTATCTTTGTCTACAAGTCGGTGAACTATTCTATTTGCGTATTATTCTTGCATTTTTACATTACAACAAACTAATTTCGTTAACGATTACCAACACCCCGACCATTGCAGGCTGACACTTTTTCGTTTTCCGTGGCTTCTTATTTGCCAAGCTTTACTTCAATTTTAGTACTGTAATGGTTATAATTTGTAAGTTAGTTAGTAATAGTCATTTCACAAATTTAAATCAATTATTTTGGTAACATGGTTAACTTCGGTTTCATATATAATAATACATTTAAGCTTCTAACAAACATGTATATGTGTAAATAGTAAGTTTCATATTGTCTACTTATTTGTCTTCAAATATTTTTAGTTATTATGAATAATTTATTTTTCACATCGTGTAAATCATTATTTTTAAAAGAAAATTTATAATGAAAAACCAATTTAATTCGTGAAACAAACATATAACTAAGAGAGAAAGTAATTTAATTTTACCTACCGTATGTAATTTTTTTTTAAAAAATTGTGACTTATTGATATAGCAAACTAAAAAAAACATCGAGAGAAAGTAAGTAACTATATAATATTTTATTATAATTGGAAAAGTAATATAATTTTTAAAATGAATATAAAAATAAATAGTTAAAATTATTGTAAAATAATTAAGAGTGATGATCCTATTTTTAGTTAAAAGTAAATTAAACATTAAAAAAATAAAACTGTATAATTAGTGGGGTCCACATAGAGTGTCCTAAGTTGATAAGCCTTAGACAGAGTGTCCACGTAGGCAAAAATAATCGACCAATGAAAAACTAAATTTTTGCCATGTCACCTCCTCTATTTATTTTTAAAAAATGATTCTTTAACTTTTTACTTAAACAATTATGACCGAAAATATTTTTTTAGTGAAATACATTATTTATATAAATATAATTATATTTTTTATTTACATAATAGTTTGTAAAGAAAAATTTAGTGTAAATAATATCATAATTCTCATAATTTTATAAAATACTAAACTAAATTGGGTTGGTTTTCAACTTTCACAAATAAAAAGTATTATTTGTAAACTTAGAAAAGAATATATCAAGAATATTATTTTCAGGAGAGAAAATAGAAAAATACATCGGAGACAAATCCATCTCTATTATGAAATTCTTCTATTTTATAGAAAAAAATAGAGAAATACATTGGATGTATATGGCCGACGTAAATGATCGACGTTGAGATACTATAATTGTTTAAATGTATATTTTGTTTCACTATATAAATTGTTTTTATATTTCAATGTAACTTTATACTTATTGGATATTGTGTGGCCAATTAAATTATGGAAATTATTGTGTAATTGATTAAATTTATATATTAATGATAGTTTTCTAAAGTAATAACTTTTAAATATTACAGATTTTAATTAAAACTAGAGGATATAAGCCTCAGATAGAGTGTCCACGTAGGCAAAAATAATCGGCCAGAAAAACTATATTTTTGCCATGTCACTTGCTCTATTTATTTTTACAAAATGATCCTGTAACTTTTTACTTAAACAATTATAACCGAAAATATTTTTTGTGAAATATATTATTTACATAAATATAATTATATTTTTTTTATTTACATAATAGTTTGTAAAGAAATATTTAGTGTAAATAACATAATTATTTTATAAAATACTAAAATAAATTGGGCTGGTTTTCAACTTTCACAAATAAGAAATATTATTTGTAAACTTTGAAAAGAATATATCAAGAATATTCTTTTTTAGGAGAGAAAATAGAAAAATACATCGGAAAAAAATCCATCTCTATTATGAAATTCTTTTATTCTAGAGAAAAAATAAAGGAATAAATTAGAGATGGTCTAAGGCATGGCCGACGTAAATGATCGACATTGAGATTTGAGGTTTTCTGATTTTTACTATTCTAATGTTTCAATATAATTTGAATATTTCCTTTATTTTATAATAAAATGGTTTAAAAGCATTTTTTTGTTTCACTATATAAATTGTTTTTATATTTTAATGTAAATTTGTATTTATTGGATATTGTGTGGCCAATTAAATTATGTAAATTACTGTTTAACTGATTAAATTTATATATTAAATAACAGTTTCTAAAGTAATAACTTTTAGGGATTTTTGCAAAATTGACCTACAACTTAAAGTCAAACACAAAACTAACCTCCATTTTTTTTGAAAATTGGTTTTGCCCTATTCACCCCACAAGTTCATATAATTTACGAAAATGCCATCAATTTTTTTTTTCTTTTTTTTTTCGAAAATGACATTTTTACTCTCTCACCCTCATCATCTTCAAGTAATTACAAGATTGCCATTGTCATCAATACCACAACCACCATGAACAACCAATTTGAAGCTCTTAATGCTCCCAAAATCGATTTACCCTTCTTCTTTTTCCATTCTTGTGAACTAAACACAACATATCTCTCAATTTCTCTCCACAATGAGCTAAAAAAACCCAAGATTTTGATTCTAAATTTTTTATGGTTCATAGAGTCATAGAAGCTAACAATTATGGGTGGGTGACTTTCGTTTGTGATTCTGTGTGCTTGGAGAAGCCTTATGTATGCTAAGGAACTTATCTCACCAATTTAAGGTATGACATCGAGTTTTTTTCCAGATCTGTTCGTCAGACGACTTACTTGGGAAGTCGTCTGGCTGTAGACGACTTACCTTTCAGTCGTCTGGCTGTAGACGACTTACCTGGAAGTCGTCTGGTCAACGCAGAGGTTATTTTTACAATTGACTTTGAAATCTGTAACCTGAGACGACTGAAAGTTAAGTCGTCTACTATTGTTTGGATTCAAAAAAAATTCCAAAGAACCTAGACGACTTACATTTCAGTCGTCATAGGTTAGTTTTGCATTTGACTGGATAATTTCAGAAGTTTGACTTCCCCAGACGACTTACATTTCAGTTGTCTGGCGAAAATTAAAATAATAATATTTTTTTAAAAGTAGACGACTTAAAGTTAAGTCGTCATAGGTTAGTTTTGCAATTGAAAAAAAAAACTTCAAGATTTAATTATACACAGACGACTTATAATTCAGTCGTCCACCAGACGACTTAATTGTAAGTCGTCCAGGACTTTTTTCCGAGATTCTGGTCAAACCTCGTAAATCCTAGACGACTTACATTTCAGTCGTCTCGTGGACGACTGAATTATAAGTCGTCTGTATATAATTAAATCTTGAAGTTTTTTTTTTCAATTGCAAAACTAACCTACGACGACTTAACTTTAAGTCGTCTACTTTTAAAAAAATATTATTATTTTAATTTTCACTAGACGACTGAAATGTAAGTCGTCCAAAAAGTCAAACTTCTGAAATAATCCAGTCAAATGCAAAACTAACCTCTGACGACTGAAATGTAAGTCGTCTAGCTTTTTTGGAGTTTTTTTTTTAACCAAACAATAGTAGACGACTTAACTTTCAGTCGTCCGAAATAACAGATTTCAAAGTCAATTGCAAAAATAACCTCTGCGTTGACCAGACGACATATAGTTTAGTCGTCTAGACAACTTAGATTGAAGTCGTCCGCGTCTTCTCCACTAGTTTTTAAGTCTTCTACGTTAGTTTTTGAATAACTTGTATTTTTAAGAATGATAAGTAACTTCAAGATATGTAAAACTCATATTTACAAAATATGTTCTCTCCCTTAGTTTTACTAAATTTGACTAAGTTTTTCAATGCAAACTTATAAAAAATATGATATGCTTTGACTAGTTACTATTGTTTGTTTCCATCTCTTACCAACATTCTTGTTTATTATGATGAGAAAAAGGCCATTGGAGTTTATTATTGCATATGAGAGATCCAAAGATAAGAAAAAGGCTACTGAAGTCTATTATTTCATTGATTTGTAAATGTGTAAACACATTGTTAGCACATTTAATACATCTTGGAAAATATTATTACTGATTTTACAAAAAATTCACAACTAAAAGAGTATACATGCAATTCACAACTTGAGTAGATGAGTAGACAAGACCAGACAACTTGAGTAGATGAGTAGACAAGACCAGACAACTTTTAAGAAGTCCAGATGACTTCTAAGAAGTCCAGACGACTTCCAGGAAGTTCAGACGACTTTTAGGAAGTCCAGACGACTTCCAGACGACTTTACAGGAAGTCCAGACGACTTTACAGGAAGTCCAGACGACTTTACAGGAAGTCCAGACGACTTCCAGACGACTTTACAGGAAGTCCAGACGACTTTACAGGAAGTCCAGACGACTTCCAGACGACTTCCAGATGACTTTACAGGAAGTCCAGACGACTTTTAGGAAGTCCAGACGACTTCCAGACGACTTCCAGACGACTAACAAGTAAGTCGTCCCAAAAGTCTTCCAGATCTGAAAAACCTGCATATTAAATCCAGATCTGAAAAACCTGCATATTCAAAAACGTTCAAATGGCTTAAAAACAGAAAAAATGAATGGAAGATTAGATAAATCTACCTTTATAGAACACACAAAAATACATATCTAAAAATAATAGATCTACCTTTAAATTAGTGGAAGATGAGTACCATCTAATTAAAAACCTGCAAAAAAAAATAGATTAGTAACAAAGACATGAGACAAAATTGAAAAATTCATATAAAGTTTGGTGTTTTCAAGTCAAAGAGATTAAAGTGGGTTTGGAGAGTTTTAGTTTGGGAAAAAAGTAAGAACTTTATACAACAAGAAGTTACCAAATGAAGAAAAATCAGACATAAGAACTTACCAAAACGCTCAGAAAAATCCAGACGACTTCCTGGAAGTCCAGACGACTTCCTGGAAGTCTAGACGACTTCCTGGAAGTCCAGACGACTTCCTGGAAGTCCAGACGACTTCCTGGAAGTCCAGACGACTTCCAAGAAGTCCAGACGACTTCCAGACGACTTCCAGACGACTTCCAGACGACTTCCAGACGACTAACACGTAAGTCGTCCCAGAAGTCTTCCAGATCTGAAAAACCTGCACATCAAATCCAGATCTGAAAAACCTGCATATCCAAAAACGTTCAAATGACTTAAAAATAGAAAAAAATGAGTGGAAGATTAGATAAATCTACATTTATAGAACACACAAAAATACATATCTAAAATTAATAGATCTACCTCTAAATTAGTGGAAGATGAGTACCACTTGATTAAAAACCTGTAAAAGAGATAGATTAGTAAGAAATACATGAGACAAAACTGAAAAATTCATATAAAGTTTGGTGTTTTCAAGTCAAAGAGATTAGAGAGAGGTTGGAGAGTTTTAGAATGATGAACATTACATTTTTGTTGCAGCCATTTGAGAGGAGGAGAGAGAATGTGTAAATTTTTCTTTATATAGGGAGGCAAAAAATCTAATTAGGTTAAATATTTTTGACTCAGACGACTTCCTGGACGACTTACATTTCAGTCGTCTGGTGAAGAAATTAAAACAGACGACTTACATGTAAGTCGTCCAGAAGAGTTTAATATTTTTAGCGGGAAATTAAATATTTTTAGTGGGAAACTAAAATAGAAGACTTTCCAGACGACTTACAAGTAAATCGTCTGGACGACTTACAAGTAAGTCGTCTGGACGACTGAAATATACGTCGTCCGGGTAAATTATTCAACAGACGACTGAAATATAAGTCGTCCACACCCTAAACATAACCCCTAAACTTAATTATCTAATTAAACACTTCATAAAACCAAATCAAACTTGAAAAGTGTTTACTATACACAGAAATAAACACATATAAGTGAAAACTAATTTCTGAAAAAAACATTTTAGTTTTCCAAAATCTAACCCTAACAATCCATACAATACTACAACATATGTTTGCCAAACTCCTAAACCAAAGTATTTCATGATTCACTACTTCCACTCATCTATCTTCAAAACAAATCAATTTTATCATATCTTAATTTATATCACTTAAAACTGTTTATAATTACTTGATTTTTATTTTTCACGCATCAAAATATTTTTTACAAGATTTATAAATTATTTTTAAAATAAGCTGGTACCAGACGACTGAAACTTCAGTCGTCTAGACGACTTCCAACAATTCAGACGACTCAGACGATTTACTGGGGCTATATTCGTAAAAATGGCTTCTGTTTTTTTGTTTGGTCACAAGGGGCTGAGCTGTAATTTCACTAGGCTTTTAGGTTAGTTTTGCATTTGATTCAAGTTTGGGTATAGGTTTGGGATTAAAATCAAGTTGTGGGTTAGTTTTGGCAAAAACCCCTAACTTTTAAATATTACAGATTTTAATTAAAACTGATTACATTTTGAGATTGCAATAGATAGAGTAATCCAACTCTATATAGATATGAGGATACAATTGTAAAGTGGTATCACCTTGAATTGCTCTCATTCTGTGGAATGAGATAATCAACATCTAATATTATGTTACTCTCACAATATTAGAAATGGTCGAACCGTAAACCAATTAAGGATGATGTAAGGAAGACATAAAAATGTATTTCCAGTTATCACAAATATACAATCAATTTGCAACAACTTAATTATGTCCAGCGTAGGACAACAGAGAAGAGTTTTTGTACCTTCTAATATTATAACATCTCACTATATTAATAACTAAATCAGTTTTCTCTAGCACAAATACTCAGTCAATTCTTAGAGTTTAAGCTTTTCTATCTGATGATATTAGTACTTTGATCCCAAAAAAAAGACGGTCGAACTGTACATTGTAATTGGAGAAAGAAAACAAACAAAAATCAACCGAAGACTTTTAAAGTATATGAAACAAAAATTAGAAATAGCAATTCTCTGCAATTAAAGAATAAGGCAATAAAATTGTTAAAATACAAAATAAAACAAAAAAATATTCCGAGAAAGAAAGATTTAGTAAAACAAAATCATAATATAATTCCATATTTGATAGTGCTCAGTTACATTAAAAAGTCTAAATTTACAACATACACAGTTTTATTTACATCTTTAAACCTATTATCTAATTAAAATGATTCTAAAAAAGTATCAGCATGAAGAGTTAGAAAATATATGATAAAATATAATACATAACGTTAAAAATACATTATTACTGATCACTAAAAAATCATGTTAGTAGTAATAAAAATGAAATGACAACACATTCATTAAAACTATAGAACAGCACGCAACAAGGTGTTATTAAATAACAAACTACAAATTAAATATGTTCAACGCAAACACACATAAAAAAGAAATATCATATTTGGATATATTTAAATAAATAATTTTAAATATATTATATTCTTGATAATTTTAAAATTACTTAAAAAGAAACTAAATTATTAAAAAATTAATATACAAAGAAAACTAAAGCAATATTTTGTAACGTTAAAATAAAAAATGAATAAAAATATATTAAATTAATAAAATAGATTTTAGATGTTAAAGACTTCTAATTCATGTAATATTGCAAAATTCAAAATTTGTTTATTACAATTAATATTTTAGCATTAGATATATTAAAATAATATTCTAGATTGATATTCAATTGTTAGTTTTCAACTATTACACGAAATGTTTTTATTAAGTACGCTTTTTTAAAAAGGGGGTTTTATATTTTAAGTAGGTTATTGGAGTACTTTTTATTTTCGTGAATTTATTCGAGATGAGATTCCGATCTTTTAAACTAAGATAATTTATGTTCTATACATAATTATATATTTTTTACATAACTCTAAAATCTCGGATTTGATTTTTCATATTTTATTAGTTAATTGTGTTACATATAATAGAAATATATAATAGAAATACTTACTTCAAAATAAAAATATTAAGAAAATCAAATTTAAAATACAAATAAAAATGATAAATGTAACAAATTTAAATATATTTTCCGCGCGTAGCGCGGAGAAAGAATCTAGTATGATTAGATTCAGGTAACCTTGAATTCATGGAGTCTTGAAAAGTCAAAGGACGATGGCTTCACGTAAGTTTAGACAAACATAGACATACGTCACTACAAACGTCACCTTTCTTTCTTTTTTTCCTTTTGGGGCCTCCTTTTACTTTAGCTTTACAAACAGAGTACAATTTCTTAATTTTGTTTTCTCATTAAGTGGCAAATTCTAATCCTAATATAACTATTCTCTAAGTGTTAATAGAGAGCACACAGAAAATAATAGCTACAAGTTTATCAATGTACACTAGTGCTAACTATTTTTTCTAACTATTCATTCAAGTAGATTAGATATATAAAATACTATATAAATAAACAATTTAGGAGGTTAAAAGAAAAAGCAGGTGGCACAAAAAAAACATGTAATGACTGATGAGCCTTGAATGTGTAGTAGATAAGCAGAAGTTACTAGGAATCAAGGAAGAAAAATTAGAAAACTGAAAGCGTATTTAAGTGTGTTGATGCTTAAGGCTCAGCCTCAGGTATCAAGAAATGCTTGTGTAAGGTTCTAATAGCTAATGTTTGTTGCAATAATCTTAGTTCTAAGTGTTGTTCACCTCTGAACACTCTTAGTTCTCTCTAGGTTCTATGGGTTTTTTATATTTTTGCGGTCAATAGAATCTGAATTAGCTTTCGAGCAGATCAGATTTCAATTTGTATTGTGATCAGACCTTCATTCAAGTTAATGATATTTACACTTTTAGCAAAAAAGTTAACAACCTCTTACAATTTAACACAAAAAAACATTAAGAATACAAAACACACGGCAAAACAATATTTTATTACTCAGAAGTCGTGGCCATCTCCTATATAAAGCTTAGTTCATCTTCTTCTCCACACAACCATTCACCACTTCCCTCTTCTTCCTGAGCCCAAATATTTTAATGGCACCCTGCATCTACACGTCCAATACTCATCTTTCTCAAGACGATAATTCTCGGTTCCGTTACATGAATCTCTTCCCTGATCGGATCTCACGAACACACATCACGAAAACCTCAAACTCAAGCTCTCTGGATGGTGGTGATGATAATGATGTCTGGATTAAGATGCTTGAAGAAGCCCAATCCGACGTCGAGCAAGAACCCATTTTGTCAAGCTACTACTACTCTTCCATTACATCGCATCGGTCGTTGGACTCCGCTTTGGCGAACATTCTCTCCGTAAAGCTCAGCACTTTAACCTTACCAAGCAGCACCCTCTTCGAACTCTTCACCAGCGTCTTACAAGAAAGCCCAGAGATCATGGAGTCGGCGAAACAAGACCTGTTAGCAGCAAAGGAAAGAGACCCAGCTTGCTTAAGCTACGTCCATTGCTTCCTAAGCTTCAAAGGCTTCCTCGCTTGTCAATCTCATCGCATCGCTCACAAGCTCTGGACCCAAGACAGAAAGATCCTCGCTTTACTCATCCAAAATAGAGTATCCGAAGCCTTCGCCGTCGATATTCATCCCGGAGCTAAGATTGGGAGAGGGGTTTTGTTAGACCACGCGACGGGGGTGGTGATCGGAGAGACGGCGGTGGTTGGAGACAACGTTTCGATTCTCCACGGTGTGACGCTGGGAGGGACGGGGAAGCAGTGCGGCGATAGGCATCCGAAGATCGGCGATGGAGTATTGATCGGAGCAGGGAGTTGTATACTGGGGAATATTACGATCGGAGAGGGAGCTAAGGTTGGATCGGGGTCGGTGGTGCTTAAGGACGTGCCGCCGCGTACGACGGCTGTCGGGAACCCGGCGAGATTGATTGGTGGGAAGGAGAATCCGAAAAGGGTAGATAAGATTCCAGGTTTGACCATGGACCAGACATCGTATTTGACTGAATGGTCTGATTATGTTATCTAAACTAAACACACAACAAAATGTGTAATAATTGTCCTTTGCTGCGTTTTTCTGTTACTAAAATGAAAAGCTAAGAGCCTAAGATTAATCTCATTTGAATAGTCTTAAGTTAACTCTTTAACCAATTTGCTGAAAATGAAAGTATGAAGACTGAATAATGAATCAGTGATCATGTGGAAGTGGCTGAGGAAGAGCAGCTATCCAAAATAATGGTTAATCATTTTGGCTTCAATCGGTGATCCTCTGATGAACGGAAAAAAAAAATTAATAAAGCAAAAAATTATTTGAAATATTGAACAAATAGAAAATAAGAATTTTTATTCGTTTTGTTCTTCATCAAAACTTGAAAAAAAAAATATTTTCTATATAAATTCGTTTTTTCATAGAATTAAAAGAAATATAGTTTAAGATCAGCCTATCAATATTTTAACCAAAAATTACCTTGATTGGTATAAAATTTGAGGAACCAACAATTCACCATAATATTTTGCTATAATTTGGTCACTGATTACTTTACTTACACTGAGAGCTGAGAGTCCATTATTCAGTATCAAAGACACTTTGCATTTTACTGTTCTTTTTATCAGGTAGATAAAGACATTGTAGATAAGTTAATTAGGTTGGTCTGAGCCAATATTCTTAAGCTTGTTTATCTGTTTAATATATAAACTTTTACATCCATATGAACACAAAATGCATATCTTCAAGCTAAAAATACAACACTTTGTAAGACCAAAACCTATCAGAATTCATGTGGTTTTGAGTCATTAATAAAGCAAAAAAAAACTGTAATGTAAACCCCCAATGACAAGGGGGGATTCTTACTTTAAATACTGGTGTTGTGGGTGGTCTGCTTCAGAGGAGTTGCACGTTTGTTCAGCTTGGTCAAGAGGTAAGCCAATGCTACTTTAGCACCTAAGGCTGAGTGACCACGTGACAAACAGATAGCGCCGCCCACAAGAACCAGACCTTTTGCTATCAGTTTCTTTGATGGCTTTCTCAATAACTTCTTCTGTTTTGCTACTCGAGTCAATATTTCTTCACCACCCATGGAGGCTGTGACATCCACTGTCTGGCTTTCTAACTCTGATGGAACCTGTAGGAACAAAAACGAGGATGTCAAAAAGAAGGCGAAGACCAAACCCGTTGTTGCTTCACGCACATTCAGTTTTCAGACACAACGAGGATGTCAAAGAGATAATGCGACCAACATGTCACCTTTGCGATTAAGGTGAGAGCAGACAAAACGGAGCCTTGAGGTGTATGACTGATTGCGACGTAATTACGAAAAGCATTGTCCATCTTAGAAACGTAACTCCAAATGCCTTTAGAGAAAGCGAGCTTGGCCATCTCAACATTCAACCCCGCATTTTCCTGGTGGAACATTTTGATCTCACAAGCATTTCTTCCAGGAACTGCAAAAAAGAGTTTAAAGATTACATAGACGATCTATTGGAACAACACTTGTTAAGTCGAATAATGGATAAACCCTAAACCACTCACCTCTCCTGATGCGCCAACCAGATCTAAAGTGACTGACACGGACATACTTCCTCTGTCGCGGTACCATATCGTGATCACATTCCTAGTACAAAAAAAAACAAGTTAAATGTCAAGCACCATGACAGAGAGAAGGAAGTTTTATAAGTTGTATTTAAAGAAAGAGAAAAAGAAAAAAAAGGACCTTAGTGAAACAGTAGAAGCTGTCATTATTGCCGTGCCACAGCTTCCAAGCAAGGACGTACTCCCTTGATGTCAACAAGGGGAATTTTTTGAGAGTGCGACCAATCTCAATTCCGGTAGAGCTGTCAACCTGAAGTTGGTGATGATCAACGACAGTCTTATCCCATTGCTTCCTGAAATCATTGTCCATGTAAAAGTCCTTCAACATCTCAGCGGAGCAGTCCTCAAATACAGTCACACTTAGGTACTTCATCGGACCACCATCCTATCAACATCAACAAGGAGCCAGTGAGGTACTCTTAGCAAATCAGAAAAATTCAACTACAAAACACGAGTTAAGCTTTGTTGTATTAATTATATTACAGTTGGCTTGCAGCGTTTAGCAGAGTATGAAACTCGATCGTTGGTTTTGTGGATAACATGTTCCCAAACCTCATTGCTTTCCTCCAAGTTTTGGATCAGCCATTTCAGATCATCATCAGAAACAACTCTACGTGTCCTGCAAAGCATATACATGAATCAAAGACGATGAAATGAAAACCAATCGACACATTATTACCATAAACGCTTTAGAAGGAAACAAAGATTCTTCTTTTTCTTTCCACTGAAAACTAATCTCAACGGAGAAGCAAAAAAACTTTGATGAATGAATCGTATTCGTACCTGGATTGGATTTGGGCAAGGGAAACAGAGTCGGGAGAAGGAGAAGCAAAGAAGCGAAATTTGAAGATACGAAAGAGAAAGAGAAAGATTAAGAGAATCGAAACAGCGGTGGCCACCCAAGCTCCCTCATAAACAGAAACAGAAACACCTCGCCGGAATAAGGATAGATCCTTCATTACGCTATTATTCATCCTACACCTTTGCGAAATTGATTTCAACCCTACACGGATTTCAATTAACTCATTCCTTAACTCTTGTGGTGGCGTGCGTGCGTGTACAATTCCGGCCAACTTATTACTCAAGTCATCATGTCTTGTCCTTGTTCCAGTTGAGTTGCGGCTCCACCAACCCAACCGCTTCCTCACTCGCTCGCTCTGCCTTTTCTCCTTATTTTTCCCCTCTCGCCCCTTAGATTTTACTTCTTCTCCTTATTTCGACCCCTTTGTTTTCTTTTCTAATATTTTCGCCCTTTTCTTCTCTCACCCCTTTCAATCTAAGTGCCTCTCAATTTTGTGAACCAATATGCTTAGTCCTATTTATACCCCCGCCCAACCCAAAAACAACATCACTACTATTTCTTATATTGACAGGTCAGACTCTTATCTGATTTAAAACCACAAACTCAGCCTAAGCCATACATATGATAAATTCATTTATGAGAATTAGGCACTTCACAAACAAAGAATTTATTTTTTTCATTTTAATTCAGTTTTCTTCAAAAACATATGTGGAAGAAATGAAGTGTCAAAGAATCTTGTCTCTAATGGATAAGGGCCGTAAGGCAACTGCTGATTCTATATGGATTCCTTCACAATCACAATCACTATCATTATACTCCTACATCTAATATGTGGAGAGAATCAGAAGACACCAAAAATCAATAAATGAAATTTGACTGGACAAAGCTAAAACTTTCCATTGGTTGGTGGGAAACTTGTATGTATTTTGTGTTAAATGAAACTTCAAAATAAGACAAGTTTACTAGAAACAACATGACAGAGAGTAGTGTCTTTCATTCTTCTTTTATCAACCCAACCCAAGAGAAATACAAGACTCTATTTCGGACCTTACTCTTTGGGCTTAAAACTACTAATTTTGATCAGGGCCGTTGTAATTCAGAACATATATGTGTAATTGAACGCTGGACAGATGAACAAATATGTGATGTGATTATTATGAGTTATGACCGAGCTGGTCAGCTTTCATAGGGACAAAAAGATTCAAGTATTATTGGCCAAAAAGACGGAACTAATTTGACGTAAAAATATAGTATTAAATTGTTCCAAAGTAAGAGATATAATATGTCAGGGATTGAGACATCACACCACTTGGTTCCTTTTGATATGATTTTAACCTTTACCAAAGGAATTGGTCAATATTATTCAATAATACTCTAATACAAGTGGATAAATGAACTCATTTAAATAATAATATACATGCATTTGATGTTGTCACTCTTTACCCTTTTTTTGTCTGTAAAATTCATTACCACATAGTTGAGGACAAGATTCATTACCAAAAAACTTCCTTTAAAATCACAATTTCGATCTACTAAAATCTACACCTTCTCCAGAGACCAGTGAAACAGAGAACTCAAATCTCCAAGAACAAAAAAAAAACCTCAAAAGAGCCGATAGCTCTAGTGTCAACAACTGACTGGCGCATAAGAGAAATACAATGGCAATGTCTGATAAGACCGGGACATTTCTACGTAATGTAATGAATTATGATGACACAACTAAAATAAAATATTTGTATTATTTGTTTCGATTTATTCTTTATAAGGTGAGCCAACTTTGCAAATTTTGTGTGGGTGTGTTTGCTAGTAATTTACCATCCAACCTTTACTTTAAACTTTAAAAATCATAAAAAAAAAAAAAGACTGACGTACCTAGTAGACATCATGGACACTAATTTGGAATTAAAAACAAAATTAGTGAGTCTCGGTTGCAATTATAACTTATCCAAGATGGATTTGTTGGTTTCATCAAAGCATCTTTTTTTTTGTTTCCAACTCCCCAAGTGGCATATGATTGATCTTAAGAAAATACTTTAATAGTACTATTAATTAATTTAAACATTAAATCCCACCACTACTACTTGTCACAACTGTTCTAAATGGAGCGTGTGTTTTGACTGACTGCGAGACAGACATTCAGTTGGTACGTCGTTTACACGCTCCATCAAGTAGAGATGGAGACAGAACTAGTAGTAGTAGTAGTAATAAAGCAGTGAAACTTATATCTCTTCCTAATCTTAGGTGTTACATCTGTATTTGGAAATATGAACAGCCATAGCCTCTTGTCCATCGATGGAGGAAACACTTCTTGTTCGTCTTCCTCTCTATCGCCACTCCATAACTTTCATCCAACTGAAACCACCACAAGAAGCTTTCAGTTCAAACCATCACATTTCTCAAATGGATCGTTCTCGAGGTGTTCTTCGTTCTGCAACTTATCCTCATCTTCAAGCTCTGACACTCAGAAACATCTGGGTTCCACTCTCCCATTCCTTCCGAATCCTCTCACTGAAAATGAAAGATCTCCAGCTGCTGCGAGTTTCACTGATGGGGATCTTCTGAGCATTCCATACGAAGAAGAAGTAGACCCCTCTTTTCTTTCTCTACATGGAGATGGAGGTTTTCAAGATGTTGACAATTTTTCCTTATCGGAGGAGCAAATGGAATTGCAGTTCCTGTCTGATGAGCTTCAGTTAGCCATCACAGACCGTGCCCAGACCCCAAGGCTTGATGTAACTTTTACAAGGCTTAATAATGTTACCTCTAATTGGGACTGTGATAAAAAGTGTGTTTGTTTGTCTCCTTAGCTTTTGGTTTTGATTTTTAATTTCAGGAGATATACCAAGTGACTGGATCGAGTCCTGGTCAGAACTGTGTTCCTGCAGCAATGCCTGTTTTATCACAACAGCCATCTCCAGGAGGAACAGAAGCAGTTAACCAGAAACCAAGGATGAGATGGAGTCCTGAGCTCCATGACTGTTTTCTAGAGGCTGTGAAGAAGCTTGATGGACCTGAGAGTATGTTAAAGCATCTTTCTCTTATATATATATATGTCTCTCTTCTTTCACCAGATAATTTTTTTATAACAAGGCGTTGCTTTCATATATAATAATAATATGGCAGAGGCAACCCCAAAGGCTGTAATGAAGATGATGAATGTTGAAGGTTTGACAATCTATCAAGTGAAAAGCCACTTGCAGGTACACCACCAATTCAATCACAGTTGTATCTGACAGTTTTCTTCTACTAATAATACACAACACAGAATTGTCTTATCTTTCTTTTATTGATGCAGAAATATAGAATAGCCAAGCACATGCCAGAGAGAAAGGAAGGTAAAGCTATACCAACTTCTTTACTTGTTACTTACATGGTCATGTTAGACACTTTGTTTATTGGTTATTATCTCCATTGTTTTGCAGAGAAGAAGAGTGGTGGTAATCCAGAAGACAAGAAACCAGCTTCCAATACCAATGGTGAAGCAAACGGTAGAAAGAAAGGGTAAGACTTGCTTAATTAATTATTGGCATCAGGGATTATATAATAATATACTTCCCAACTCATTGTCCTTACAAAAAATATATTTTATTGTGTGTTTTCTTGATGGGGGCAGAGCCATACAGATAACGGAGGCTCTCAGAATGCAGATGGAAGTACAGAAACAATTGCATCAACAGCTCGAGGTACAGAGATCGCTTCAACTACGGATAGAAGAGCACGCTAAATACTTGGAGAAGATCTTGGATGAACAGCGCAAAGCCACCCCTACCTCCAAACAAGAATCTCAGCTTTCATCAGCATCATCTGCTAAAGATGACGAATGTCAAGCTTCCCCAAAACGTCCAAGGATCGAAAACTGAACATCCCACGAGCTAGTAACACTAGTTCTTACGCCTCTCAGATTTGTATGATTTTGATGTAAATATGTGTTATCTGGTAGATAGCTCTCAAGTCTCAACTGTTGGTGTTTACTACAAGTAAGAATATGGTATTAATAAGGGGAATGTATTGCCAAATTCCTATCTTTATTCACAAAAGAATCAAATTAACAAATGAACCAATAGAATCCGAACCTTTCCATAGTCCATAGATGCTGTTGAGAATGCAGCAATCATGTTTTGAGTCAGCAAGTGTGGGTGGGCGGGCTTCAGCAGCCCTTTTCGGCATCATCTCCATTACACCAGCTCTAGGCCTTTTTCTAACTGCTGATGCTGTCTAACTAATAACCGCTCTGTTGGAGAAAATAGTACCCCCAAGAGTTAGCTATAATATAATAACCAAGTGGTTTAATAAGTGTTAAAACTCTATCTATCTGCATTTGGGGACAATGCATTGGGAACTTCTACAGGAGCGCGCATGGATTCTGATGAGTCTCCAAAATTTCATACACCTGAGCCCATCTCCAGGAGCGATCTTACAATCTACAATAATATGTGAGTAACACCTTCATCCAGCGACACCCTTCATATATATTGGCACAGTGCAAAGCGGCTTAGAGTTATTACATGTACAAGCAGTTCCCATTATCAACAAACCCAACTTTAATTGTTACTCGTTTCTAGCAGCTACACAAACAAAACAATCCAAATATATGTACATGGCCTGATCAGACAATACCTTGTAGGAAAAGCTCAAGGAAACGTTCCTTTTATTTCTACTACTTTGCCAACCGATGCCACAATTCTGACAGCATGTGATTCGGCTCCAGGGACCTGATACATCAGTAATGAAGGTAGATAGATGGTTATCATAATATGCTTTCTCCAAAGTTGTTCAAAAGACCCTAAAACACTCAGGCATACTAATAGATGAAGCAGCATGCGAAAGAGGACGCTGTCAAACTAGACATGCATTGCTAGTGGTAATGAACGCTCAATATAGATGAAGCAGCATGCGAAAGAAGTTCTATATTTTTAGGAATTTTTTTTTTTTTTTTTGTTATTTTAGAAAAGGATAAGTATAATTAAAGATTTTGTGTTGACAACTACAGTAAAATTAGTCATATACAGTTTTGTATTAAAAAATAATTTATATGTATATTATATTAAGGCTTATGATTTTTAAACTAATAAAGAAGCTGGTCTATATGTATACACATTTGTAAGATTCAGTGGAAGCGTGTGCAAGGTATTGGGTTCCATGTTGCCGTTTTGTTGTGACCTGGGAGAAGTTAAAATGATGATGGTCACTCACAACAACAACTAAACTTTTAAAGTTGGACTCTGGTCTATAATCTATATGACTATATCTATACACATTTGTAAGATTCAGTGGAAGCGTGCGCAAGGTATTGGGCGATGTTGCCGTTTTATTGTGACCTGGGAGAAGTGAAAATGATGATGGTCACAACAACAACGAAACCTTTAAAGTTGGACTCTGTTCAGATTTCAGTTCCTTGGGTAGAGACAAAACTAGTTTCAGTCCAATGTACTTTCGGAAACATTGTATTTCCTCTCTATAGGATTGGATAGAGCCAAAATGCTTAAAGGATGTGCGGTATTGTGCATTCCATAACGATACAATAATATTGTATGTACTAGCCCATGCATACGAATGTGCATTCCATTATGATACAATAATATGTGTATGTTTTGGAACCTTACAAAACCTTCCCTTCCAGTCTTATGGATAAACCAAAACCTTTGCAAAAAGCTTCTGAAATATAGTCATGGCATCAACTGATCTACATGTATTGTTTTTTGTCCTTCTCTTTAACAGGAGAGAAACATTTTAGTCTTCCTTAGGTTGATGAGATTTTGAGATTAGCAAGAAAGCATTACATAAATAGACAATGTGTCATAATACCACACATTCTATAAACGCATAAATATGAATTGATTTTGAGTAATATACGTTCCTACATTTGGTTTGATATAACTCTTTAGACATGTAGAAGAAACAAACCATATTGTGAATTTCTTTTGGCATCTATATTGATAGTCTTCTTCTATGACGAGAGGATTGATTTTGGTTATTGTTATGAAAACAAGGATGAAGATCATCATATGCGAATCTTGAAAAAGGTGCTATATAAGAAAATAACAATGTTGACACAAGAAAAAATCTAAATCACAATCCCTCTCTCAATAACATAAAATCCAATAATATTATCAAATGAAATCGTCTAAAAATCGAACATAATAATAAGCACAAAAGAACAAAAAGTAACAAGCATAACTAAATATGGGCTTGTTACGCGGCCCATTAAAAAATGAGAGACCCGAATGGAGCCGGTAAATGAAACAAGTATTGGGTAAAAAGCGTACCCGGGGAAGAGGTGTATATATAAAGCTGCTTGTCTCAGTCACTCTCCAAACCCTCACAGAAGATTCTTCTTCCTAATAGCAACCGGAGAAATGGCTTCCGCCTGTGTTAAAAGCGCTGGTGTTTCGCCGGCGGGATACTCTTTGTACGGTCGAATGTCTTTGAGGCGAGAAGAGAGGCGCTCTGAAAACCAAGATCAAGCGGTGGATTTCGAGTTTTGTCCCGAAGATCCGGTCACAATGCTCTCCGCCGACGAGCTCTTCTCGGACGGAAAGCTCGTGCCTTTGAAGTTCTCTGGTCCTGAGACGACGAGGAGGCCGCAGACTTCCACTGTCAAGACAACGACTGCTGCTGAACTGACCCACTCGCCGGAGTTCCGCCGGAGGGTGGAGATGGAGATGTCGGAGCTATTCTCCCCGAAAGCTCCTCGTTGTACGACCAGATGGAGAGAGCTTTTAGGCCTGAAGAAGGCACATGAATCTTCTTCTTCTTCTTCCTCCCCTAACCCCAAAACGTTAAAGCGATTTCTTCACCGTGGATCTAAATCTTCGTCGCCGCCGGCTGACGCTACTCCGTTGTTGATGAAGGAGTCAGATATGGCCTCTTCACGTCTCTCTCTATCCTCTTCCTCCTCTTCCTCCGGCCACGAGATCGATGACCTTCCAAGACTCTCGCTTGACCTCGACAAACCAAGTCCGAACCCCTTTGCTCCTCCCTCTCGGACCACCCCCAGGATCAGATTAGCCAAGCCAAGACGTCCCTCCAATCCTACCGTGGACGGGGTTCTCAACGTGACGGCGGATAGTCCGAGGCTTAACGCATCCGGCAAAATCGTGTTTCACGGACTGGAAAGAAGCTCGAGCAGTCCCGGAAGCTTCACCGGCGGACCCAGACTGAAGCAGCACCATGGAATGCCCAGATCTTACTCTGCTAATGTCAGAGTCTCGCCCGTGCTCAATGTTCCCGTTTCTTCTCTCAAATCAAGCATCTTCTTCGCCCAGATGTTCTCTTCGTCTCCTGGGAACAAGTCGCAGTTACAGAGCAACGGCAAAAACCAAACCAATCGAACCAGACTTGAACCCAAATGCGAGCAGAATTAAGTTAACCGAATCTCTTGACTTTTGTTTTTGCGGGGTTGTCGTGTAAACTGATGTTTTATTTGAGGGCAGATTTATGTAAATACGGTTTAACTAAATATCTATCTATCTATTCTCCGGTTATCGCATTAATCACGTTCTTACTTCTGTCATTACCTCTCATCCAACCAGTCGTTGCTTTGCTTGGTTTTACTCGAAATACTATCAAACAGCTATTAATTTATTTACTACACGATTAAAAAATATATACTCCATCAAACAGTAATCAAATACTTATACTTACCATGTTTTGGACTGAATTAACCTAAAATTGTTGGAACAGAAATATAAAATGAAGTATTGGTTAAGGGAGAAGTTCCTGCAGGTTTAGTTATTACTTATTAGAGTTTCTGAAAAAGGCAGATGCTAAAATCACCTTTTTGTGTTTCCTCCCCCTAATAATGTGTTTGCATGTCACTGTCTGTGAAGATCCTTATTGCAAATCCCCCTCACTCTTTCAACATTTTCAACTTGAATATGTATATTGAAAAGGAATACGACAACATAATAATAATAAGCTCAATTTTAGGAAACAAGTACAATAGTTTAAGGAGAAAATAACAAAAAGGCAGCTTTGATTTGGTTTAAAAGTAATAAAGTGGAGAGAAAGTACTAATTGGAAGTGCATGTGTAGTTAGTAGAGTATAGAGGATAGACTGATAAGTTGGTCGGCGGACCAAATCGAGAGAATCAATCACCATTAGACTCTTTAATCGCTTTTTGCATTGCTCAAAAAAAGTGACAGCGTAGCTAATCAAAATTTTTAAAGGATGCTAAGCATTTAGGGATCGATTACTCATTATTATTTTTATTTTCATTATACTTCTGATCAGTCCCCTAAATTCGTTTATTTTAAAAACAAATTAATCGATTTGATTTAGTTCATTAGTCTGCTGGTAAGACTAATTGACTGTCTAGACCCAACTAAAATAGCAACTCTTTTTATTTGTCAGCAAGGCAACAACCTATTGTACAAGAAGATGAAATTTAGTTGAAGCCTCAGTAATAACATATTCTTCTTGAATCTGTGTTGCCTAGATAAATGTTTAATAGTATAATCTATGTTTGGAGTTTTGAAGAGACTGAAAAGGCATTTAACGTATAATATATAGTATTAAGATTAATCAAGGGACAGATCTGGGATTACTGTTGAGGGTCAAAGCGTGAAGAGAGCTGTCATTCTAACGTAGTAGCTAGCTGCAGACTGTAAATAAACCAAGTTCGTTCCGTCGAATAATTGTTAGCATTTTCAATAAATAAATAAAAATTAAAGTTGTTCGTGATTCGTGAACATCATTTCCTATATCCCAGCCGTTGGATTCTCATTTCTCAATCGCCACAACATGACGACAAGAACACATGCAAATACAAATTTGTGTATTTATAAAGCACAATTACATTCTGTAATTACTATTTTACAGAACTTTGTGTGTAGAGTTATCATATCAAGCACGGGCTACCACTTCATTAAGTTATGCTTTAAGCTAGAAGTAGCCATTATTGGGTCAATAATAGGATCTACTAATACTGTTATCACTTTATAAACGACAAAAAATTAAGCCTTCAAATTTATTGCATGCTTGAAATAAAGAAAATTGTCTGCTGGGTCTTCTTACTTTTTGAATGCCAAAAGAATCAAATCAATATAGATCTGAAGACTGAAATCAATGCAAATCATCTGATGGGTCTTCTTTTTTCTTCTTGTCGTTTGTTTCGCTACAGCAAATACTAAATCCAAATTGAATCACATTCAAATAGCTAGTCAAATACAGTGTCCTAAATCATTAATTACTTACTACATTATATCCACCAGTATTATACATTATGTGAAGTAGCATTATATAATGAATCATTTATAAACTGAAAAGGTAAATAAATAAATGTAAAGGAAATGAACGAGAGAACGTGATGGTTCCCAGTGTTGTGCCCTCTGTAAAGATTCTCTACCTCCCAATTGATTCTTACTCTTCCCTTTTTGCATCTGTCTTCTTTTTTTCTCTTCCTAATATACAAATGTGACGACAAATGGCTTATGTAGAAAAGGCCGACAAAGAAGAAAAATTTAGTTATAATTAATCGTTCCATAAAATATTTTAATCCATGAAACGGCGATTAAAGTAGTATATAGACTTTATAGCTAATTATAATCAACCACTCTTGATCATCCCCTTAAACAGGCTTGACACGTAATCAAATATTTGATTGCTACACCTACATATACAACTCAAAACCCTATTTTCTGATTGTCTTTTGTAAATAAGCTTTTTTTGTGATTGGCCTATTTGCCTATTTGGGATGCGGAACATAGAGACTAGTTGGAGAGAAGAAAGGACAGCTTGAGCTGGGGTCTTAGCTGTTTGGTACATAGAACCAGTGCAATGTTGAATGGTAACTATTGAAAAGTATAATAAAAGAGGTAAGAGAGAAGGCAAACAAACAATTTTTTTTTGAAAAAGTTTGTCTTCTAGGTGAATAATTGAATATATATAGTGTTTATATGTATGTTTTGGTGTAACAAGTTGCAATGATAGAGCCTATATTGGAAGTTTATTGACCAATGTGTAAAAAAACCCTGCAGGCCATTGTCTTGTCCTCTTCTTATCTTCTCTGTACATCTACGTACTTTCTTGTTCTTGTTGCTCTCTCACTTTTGTCTCTCTCTCTTATTAATTATTCCTCTCTCTCTAACTCGTTAATTTTGTATAAAGATATCCCCAAGGATATTGAAGTTTAATGGTGCGACCGGTTAATAGGCCTCGTACGCCATGCTAGTTAATTCGATTCATGGATGCTCGAAAGATTTATTTATTGATTCTGCAGTTACCAATTACCATATTTTTTTTTTTGTGCTTTAGCTTCAGTAACACAATATCACAAATCAGTTTTTTTTATAGGTCATCAATCATTCTAATACTCAAATTTAACCACACTTAGATCATCTTCAAAAGATACTTTATAACTTCAAATATGAAGTTTTTTGCTTTCCAAAAAGAAACTTCAAAATTTCAAATTTAAAGTTTTGAAGAGTGAAATTATATATTTGAAGTTTCACTATTCAAAACTTCAAATTTGAAGTTTCATATTTTATTTACATTTTAGTTCCTACAATCACATATCACGTTTATGATTCATAATTATTTTCTCGTTTATTGTTTTAATCTTTAAAAAAAATATATCTCATAAATATTTTAAATTTTGTTTACAGAATTTAAATTTTAAACATAAAATTAAATAAAACTTAAAAATAAGATTTAAAATATTTTAAACTAGATTTAGACAACAATAATATACAAAATAAACTTAACAAAAAAGAATTTTAAAAATTACATGAAAATAATTATTACACAAATTTAAATATTAAAACAACACTAATAGTCAAGTAAGTTTGATCCGGAACCTTCAAAATTTTTAAATATTGTCCAAATTATTTTTGTGTAACTGAAGATGGTTGTTGTTGTTTTTTTAAATGTTTTTTTTGTACACTTCTTTATTATTTATATCAAATATATTCATGAGTATCAATATCATCGAAAAGAAATTAGTCTTTTAGAAATATTTTATGTTTCACTTTCTTGTTTTGGTCTAATGTATTTACAAGTATCAATATCACTTGCTTTTAACAAATTTTAACTCGTAATCTACATAGTAAAAATGAAGAGAGCCATTTTTACTTCAAAATGCACTAATATATCATATATGCATTACAAAATCATTGGATAGAATAATATGGTATTTTGTTTGAAGTTTAATATTAATTAAGTTATTTTTATTTAAATTTTTATATTTTAATAAAATATTTTATTAATTAATATTGTTGTAATATGTGCTAGTTATTTATAAAAGTTCTATGAATTCAAATTAATTATGATAAATATAAGGACCATATTATAAAATACAAATAGTTTTGAAGTTGAGTTTAAAATTTTGTTTTTGGAGAATAACACTTTTAAACTTCAAATATAGAATTTCGGAAACTTCAAAATAAAGTTTCTTTTTGGAGATGCTCTTAACTACATAATTCTCTTTTGATGCGAAAAGATAAATGATTTTTTTGGAAACATAACATATCAAAATTAATTCTTTTAATTTTTTTTAACATACACTACAATTTACCATAAACCGGAATCGAAATATTACTTTTAAATTTTTAATCTTGAGCATCAATTACTAATTTAAAGATAAAATTAAAAGAGACCAACCCTTGACTTGAGTCATCAGTGTCTCTCAGAAATTAGCGTTTCGCTTTTTTAATCTGGCGGTTTTGTCTTAAGATGGAGTTTATAACATTTCTCAGTTGGTGTAGGCTATTTCGAAAACTGAAAACTATTCCATTACAAGAAGAGAGTCTGAAGAAAAGAATTGTGTTACGCCACCGAAGAAAGGAAAGCATATTAATATAGTATTGGGGTTGCTTTTATTGTTTTTTGGTCTTTAGTATGTTTGGCTTTTGATGGCGTTTTAGGCGTGTACAAAACAAAACACAGATGTCTTCTTTACCGTTCTGAGCAGAAAATGGCTTTATTTCCAATTTCGGATATTTATAGAAAATGAAAACCAGGCATTGATTGATCCACGTACGATCCGGTTATGAGTATTGATTTAAGAACACTGGATAAAAAATTTCAAGCAAGGCTCATAAATAGTAGAGTAGCGACTCGTGAGTCCATTATAGGCCCACTATCAAAAATTTCAAGCAAGGCTCATAAATAGTAGAAAAGGAGGAATGATTCCAACTCGTGAGTCCATTGCATTGACAAAGCTTGAGATTTGTCATATCGTGACCTGTGCTAAACCATAACTTAATAGCCTCTACTGCGCAGGCATGTCCATCGGCAGCAAAGTGAGGATCATAACCTCATGCGAAATATGTAAACCAGATTAAGCATATTACTAAAGTCTACCTAAGAGATTGAGTGTTGTAGAAGAAAGCTTCTTGTAAATATATATATAAACCACATAAGCTCTCATCCTTGGTAGCTCATTGCTTCAACTCAGCTCGGCATTCCATTAACGTCGGCTCATAATAAGTACTGCTGCTGAAGCCATTAATCTGTCTTGGTGTGGTTGAAGAGAACGGTTACTGCTGCTGCTGCTGCGTTCGATTGTTAAAACTTAAAACTGTTGCTGCTTCCTGTTCTGGATTTAGGGTCAGGGAAAGGAGAATAGGCATGAGCTAGATCAAGGGCAGAAGGTGCGTTACCGTCCTTTTGTTCAAATTTCCATGTTCTTGGAGCGCTCATTGGCTTTTGAATTGCATGTTCTTGAATGAGGCAAGAACATGGTCGTTCCTGAGCTGACCAAGAGGCAATAGATTCAGCTTAGGTCGTTCCTGAAAGGCCAGCCAGTTGGTTGCACCAAATGTCCAGCAGGCCTAACGTAAGAATAGTTTGGAAGACGTTTACTGTTGCTGTCTGATTCAAGTTTAGAGATGAATGGATTCCATTTCTTTGAAATGGATGTCAATGTTTCACCAAACTATACGGCCATGTTGTATATTTCTGAAGCTGATTTCAGCTGTAAGTTGATTTAGTTTTAAACTAATCTCAAAAGCAAAAAATTAATTAATTAACACCCATCATATATTTTTTTTTAAAAACACCAAATATCATATATATATATGTTCAGAACAATGAAGAAATGATTTACAAAGAATACTTGCAGAATTCAAAACAGATCCGTAGCCTAGAAGACACAATCCAAAACGCAGCAGCAGCACATTGCAGCCAAACTGCAAAAAAAAAAAAAAAGGTCTGGTTTATAGAACATATCCTATTTAAGTGATATATGGTTTTGGTGAAAAAGATAAAAAGAAAGCTTACCATCCACGTAAAAATCCACCACTGCCTTTGTTCTGCGTTTGATGATGCACAGTTTTGGGAGAGCCACTCATCATCACCGGGTAACCCATCGGTGGTGGCGCCGTCACGTACGGTTTCTCGCTCAATGTCTGCTTCATTTCTGCATATTTAATAAGAAAACAATTGATTGATTTATATGCCTCAACATATGTCAACAGCAATTGAACTTACCGTTTTGCTGATAATACTGCTGAGCCATTTAGATGGTATTAGTTTGGAGAGCTGAAGATGAACACGATTCTTGGAAATTTGGAGTTATAGATCTTTTTTAAATCTTTGAAGTCTCTCTATATATTTATATACATTTTTTTGGTGTTACATTTTGCTTCTCGTTTAAGACATTAACTAGAAGGTGGTTTGGTTCTCTTCTTCGAAACTTCCCATTTGACACCGACCAACGACGACGGAAACGCGTTTCAAATAAAACATACTTGACATTTGGTCGTCTTCGAAGTTTCCAGAACAACGGACTTTTTCTCACCGGAAATTTTTGAATAACGTTATTGTCTTGTACGGCCCATATAATGACAGGCGGATGATGGTTATTGTCGTGTATGGCCAATATACTCAATCCATCATTTCCTCTTAGCACCAGAAGAGGATGCTTCTTTGATTAGTAGAGCATTCAATCTTTTGGCACATAAATAGAAAAAGAAGAGTTGAACATCATCAAAACAATATTTTCATGCACGTAAAGGTATCCTTTTTCAAAAAAATGAAAGTGTCTTTGTCAACAACGTTTTAAACTGTGTTTAACTTCAACACCGCCAATAAAAATCTCTAACCTAACCAAAACCCACATCTTCTCTAGCCCAGCAACGTATCAACCTAGAATTTAACAACGTTATAATGAAAACAGGATAATAAGATGACTGCAAAGAGTAAAAAAACATATGCGAACAAAGAGAACCCAGTTCTCAACTAAAAAGTACAAACATTCAAAGGAATGAGGCAAACCTTTGGGTCAATGTTGAAAAGCGTTTCAGAAATTGTACTACAGCCTTCTAAGAATCGAATGAAAAACTTCTTTCTTTGTCTTTGTTTTGCATTATTATTGTTATCTAGCCTAGCTTTAAGAGTTGAAGCTTTGTGCTGAAGCTTTCTTGAGCTCAATAGCTCGTTTATAAGGCGGTGCGATCGGAGGCTGAATCGGGTCCAGGCTTCGGTATGACGATCCATCTGCCTCTTTTGGGAGTGGGTAAGACCGGTCCGAGTCATAACCGCTTAAGTCACCACATGCCAAGAATGGAATATAAACTTTGTTGGGTCCCTCGAGCCAACCACTACTGCAATCTGCAGGGTACCAAGACTGTCATGAACAAAACTCTCTTTAAATAGTCATTTGAAAGTGTACTACTCCATACTGCACAAGTTAGCTTCTGATCTTGAAGATGAAGTGAAAAAGAGTTTTTTTTTTTTACCGAGATCGCTTCCACCTGAAGGGCTTCCGACTTTCTCCAAGAGACGATGCAGATCTCTCGGGTTAAATCCTTCTGGTGGGGAGTAATTTTCGCAGACAGCAAAAGCCTCTATTTATAAACAAAGTCAGAGAAATGCAATCAGGAAAAGGGGGAAACAGTTGAAAGTTATACTACTCTTTATTACCTATACTAGAATTGCGGCTGCTTTTAGGTTTCGCAAAAGTCACAGTTGGGAAAAACAACTTCAGCTGCATATTAAAAACAAACAAATAAGTATATCAGTAAAAGAACCAGTTAGTTAATTACAAAAGCACAAATTAATCTAAAAACTTACCTGACAGTACAAGAGACTTGTATCTTTTCCACGGAATATCTTTGCAATAAATTTTCCACCTTCTTTAAGAATATGGGTTACAATCGTTAAGCCCTAACGAAGAAAAAAGGATATGCTAATTGTCAATGAAAAAACATGTTTCGGGCTAAAGCTAAACTTGACATGCAGAATCTTGTAAACAGAAAGCAAACACCTTACCGCTAGTATGAGTTGGGACTGGACAAATTCATCCATGTCATGCAAACCGGTAACTGCCAACCAAATTATGGAATTGTGTTATTTCGATAGTATGTGGTAACAACTGAACAGTGAAAAGGCCTATAACTAGTGTTTTACCATCTGGAGCACCATCACACACAACCAGGTCAGCCTTGCAACCGTCAAAATGTCTAATGACCTTGAGAGGGAAAAAAAAAACACCCAGAAAAAGGTAAGCCATAGAAACAAAAACAAAATCCAAGGATAAATGATAAGGAATAAAAAGATGAGAATAGGAGTTAAGAAAATTTCACCACTTCGGCAGTCCGAGCATTAGTTATGTCCCCTTGAACTTGGATTACACCTTCGATTGGAGCCATAGGCTGCAAATCTATGGCCACAATAAGAGGAAGATCTTCTTCTCTGCAAAGTGATTCAGCAGCAACATATCAGTTCGACTTTGTCAACAAGTGTGAATTACAATTACTGAACGAGCACAGTTAAACAATTGAAGACAAACGACGTTCAAGTGATGTTATGCCACAATAAGAACTTACTTTGACTCAGCTGAATACTTTGCAGGAAGATACAGTTGACGACTCAGAACCTACAATGAGGACGCTGATAAGATTGAGAACATGTTCCTTTATTTTATGAAGTGCAAGGCGAGGAATTAGAGATCATCCCTTGCTCTCCCAACTTAATTTTCCCAATACCTATCACTTCCTGTTTTCATCTATGTAACTCCTCCAATATTAAACTAATCGAACGTACTAAGTTGCCATGCCAGTTAGCTAACTGAGATCCCAAAAGAATAAAAATGACGATACCTGACTCCAGCTACCAGGTGCAGCACATAAATCTACAACCCTCTTCACTCCTGCATAATATAAACAAGACAAATCAGGAAAGCTTACATGATATTGATAAATTTGGCTTAAAAGTGCTGCACTCATTTATTTGGAGTGAATGGAGGAGGATTCAGAGGATAGAGAGAGAATGTTGACCTTGAAAAATGTTGAACTCCTCATCAATCTGAAGAAGCTTAAAGGCACTTCTTGCACGCCACCCTTCTTCTTTGGCTTTCCGATAGTATATATCCTACAAAACCCAACTGGTTAACGCAAATGCCAGAAATATAAAGCTGCAATTTTTTTTAAACTGTAAGCTAAGAAAATATGAGAATCAAGGGAGGGAGGGCGCACCCTTTTATCCCGAGAAGCTTTTCCCATGTCTTTGTCAAGAAGAAAGGGTTACTGCGATGAACACACACACACACAAAAAAAGAAGTCACAAGGATGTCTCAGAAGCATTCTATCAAACACGTTAAGGGCACAACGAAATCAGAGATTATATAAAGTAAAAATTGAAAAAAAGGAAAAGCCAAAATCAAACGCACGAATTATGAACCAAGATTTTAGCAGCAAAGGAGAATCTAAAGCTAGAGCCAAGTGAAGCAGACCAAACAAATTGTCATGCTAAATCAAGTAAAAGAAAAATAAAAACTCATCTAAGCAGCAAACGGCTTTAGTTCGTTGCTGACCAACAATAAACAGCAAACGGAGGAACACATACAAACCTACGCAATAAAATAGCAACACAGACGAACCTTGAAGGAAAGCGAAGGAGGCGCCGGCGGAATCGTTTTAGAGCTATACCAGTCGCTCTTCTTTCTGGGCCATCAATATTCCTGTAAGAGTTTCGGCCCATTTAACTAAGATTTGATTTTAATTCAGTATATATATTATTAAATAGTTAAAGGTGGAGACATCAAATCAAACGTTCCAAACTTTTTTACATACGACCGTGAATGATGCAACTATGCATTAAAACAACTATACATTAAAACAGTATTTTCATATTTTTGATTTTTTCAAAATTTATGTGTTAACCCTACGAAAATATTAATTTTTTTTAGTAAATTCTCTATATATTGAAACCTATGATCTTTAGTGTTGTTTTAAAATTCTAAACACATTCAACATTTGAATTAATATATATTAAATTCTCTTTCATGGTACATGAATATCATTTTATTTTTTGTCAATTAATTTAGTAAAACTTCATAATACTTCCTAAATTGGTGAACTAAACACTATAAAATCGCTATTTTCTAGAAAAACGAAGACAACAAATGTTTCAAACCTCTTTGACCTTCATCATATATTAGTGAATGATGAAACTATGCATTAAAATAGTATTTTCATATTTTTGAATTTTTTTTTCAAAATCTACGTGTTAATCCCCTAAAAAAATATTGAGTTTTTCGATAAATGTTCTATATACTAAAGCCTATGATCTTTAGTGTTCTTTTACATTTTCTAAACACATTTTACATTTGTATTATAATGTATATTAAACTCTATTTCGTTGTACATGGGTATCATTTTAATTTTTTGTCAATTAATTTTGTAAAATTTCTTAATACTTCCTAAATTGGTGGACTAACCACTATAAAATCACTATCTATTTTATATAGAAACAAAGACAACAAAAGTGCCAATCCTTTTTGACCTTCATCATATGTTAGAGAAGAATGCAAATATGCATTAAAACAGTATTTTCATATTTTTGAATTTTTTTTAAAATCTGTCCCTTCAAAAATAATAAATATTTCAATAAATGCTCTAGATACAAAAGTCTATGATCTTTAGTGTTGTTTTAAAATTTCTAAACACATTCTACATTTGTAATAATGTATATTAAACTCTCTTTTGTTGTACATGTGCATCGTTATAAACTTTTTTCAATTAAGTTTGTAAAATTTCATAATACTCCCTAAATTGGTGGACTAACCACTATAAAATCACTATTTTATAGAGAAACGGAGATAACCAAAGTTCCTAACCTCTTTGACCTTTATCATATGTTAGTGAAGAATGCAAATATGCATTAAAACAATATTTTCATATTTTTGAATTTTTCTCAAAATCTGTGTGTTAACCCCTTACGAAAATAGTGAGTTTTCGGTAAATGATCTATATATGAAGCCTATAATCTTTTAATTCGTTTTAAAATTTATAACCACATTATACATTTGTATTAATTTATGATAAACTCCTTTTCATGGTACATGGACATAGTTCTAATTTTTTATCAATTAATTTAGCAAAACTGTAAATAATCCCTAAATCATTGGACTAACCACTATAAAATTGATATTCCTTAGAGAAACGGAAACAACAAAGGTTTCAAACCTCTTTGAACTTCATCATATTTTATTACATGATTCAAATATGTATTAAAACAGTATTCTCAAATTTTTTGAATTTTTCTCAAAATCTATGTATACCCTACGAAAATAGTGAGCTTTCGGTAAATGCTCTATATATGAAGCCTATAATCTTTTAATTCGTTTCAAAATTTATAACCACATTATACATTTGTCTTAATTTATGATAAACTTCTTTTCATGGTACATGGACATCGTTCTAATTTTTGATCAATTAATTAAGCAAAAATGTAAATACTCCCTAAATCATTGGACTAACCACTATAAAATTGCTATTCCTTAGAGAAACGGAGACAACAAAGGTTCCAAACCACTTTGAACTTCATCATATTTTATTACATGATTCAAATATGTATTAAAACAGTATTCTCAAATTTTTTGAATTTTTCTCAAAACCTATGTGTAACCTCCCTACGAAAATAGTGAGTTTTCGGTAAATGCTCTATATATGAAGCCTATAATCTTTAATTTTTTTTAAAAATTTAAAACCATATTATACCTTTGTATTAATGTATGATAAACTTATTTTCATGGTACATGTACATCGTTCTAATTTTTTATCCATTAATTTAGCAAAACTGCAAATACTCCCTAAATCATTGGACTAACCAATATAAAATTGCTATTCCCTAGAGAAACGGAGACAACAAAGCCTCCAAACTTTTTTGAAATTGATCATATTTTATTACATGATTCAACTATGCATTAAAACAGTATTGTCAAATTTTTTGAATTTTTCTCAAAATCTATGTGTACCCCCCTATGAAAATAGTGAGTTTTCGGTAAATGATCTATATATGAAGCCTATAATATTTTAATTCGTTTTAAAATTTATAACCACATTATTTATTTGTACTGGTTTATGATAAACTCCTTTTCATGGTACATGTAAATCGTTCTAATTTTTTATCAATTAATTTAGCAAAACTGTAAATACTCCCTAAATCATTGGACTAACCACTATAAAATTGCTATTCCTTAGAAAAACGGAAACAACAAAGTTTCCCAACCTCTTTGAACTTCATCATATTTTATTACATGATTCAAATATGTATTAAAACAGTATTCTCAAATTTTTTTGAATTTTTCTCAAAATCAATGTGTACCCCCCTACGAAAATAGTGAGTTTTCGGTAAATGCTCTATATATGAAGCCTATAATCTTTTAATTCGTTTTAAAATTTATAGCCACATTATACATTTGTATTAATTTATGATAAACTCTTTTTCATGGTACATGGACATCGTTCTAATTTTTTATCAATTAATTTAGCAAAACTGTAAATACTCCCTAAATCATTAGACTAACAACTATAAAATTGCTATTCCCTAGAGAAACGGAGACAACAAAGGTTCCAAACCTCTTTAAACTTCATCATATTTTATTGCATGATTCAAATATGTATTAAAACAGTATTTTCAATTTTTTTGAATTTTTTTCAAAATCTATGTGTAACCCCTACGAAATTAGTGAATTTTCGGTAAATGCTCTATATATGAAGCCTATAATCTTTAAATTTGTTTTAAAATTTAAAACCACATTATACCTTTGTATTAATGTATGATAAACTTCTTTTCATGGTACATGGACATCATTCTAATTTTTTATCCATTAATTTAGCAAAACTGCAAATACTCCCTAAATCATTGGACTAACCACTATAAAATTGCGATTCCCTAGAGAAACGGAGACAACAAAGGTTCCAAACCTCTTTGAACTTCATCATATGTTATTACATGATTCAACTATGCATTAAAACAGTATTGTCAAATTTTTGAATTTTTCTCAAAATCTATATGTACCACCCCCTACGAAAACTGTGAGTTTTCGGTAAATGCTCTATATATGAAGCCTATAATCTTTTAATTCTTTTTAAAATTTAAAACCACATTATACTTTTGTATTAATGTATGATAAACTTCTTTACATGGTACATGAACATCGTTCTAATGTTTTATCCATTAATTTAGTAAAACTGCAAATACTCCCTAAATCATTAGACTAGCCACTATAAAATTGCTATTCCCAAGAGAAACGGAGACAACAAAGGTTCCAAACCTCTTTGAACTTCATCATTTTTTATTACATGATTCAAATATGTATTAAAACAGTATTCTCAAATTTTTTGAAATTTTCTCAAAATCTATGTGCACGAAAATAGTGAGTTTTCGGTAAATGCTCTATATATGAAGCCTATAATCTTTAAATTTGTTTTAAATTTTAAACCCATATTATACCTTTGTATTAATGTATGATAAACTTCTTTTCATGGTACATGGACATCGTTCTAATTTTTTATCCATTAATTTAGTAAAACTGCAAATACTCCCTAAATCATTGGACTAACCACTATAAAATTGCTATTCTCTAGAGAAACGGAGACAACAAAGCCTCCAAACTTTTTTGAAATTGATCATATTTTATTACATGATTCAACTATGCATTAAAACAGTATTGTCAAATTTTTTGAATTTTTCTCAAAATCTATGTGTACCCCCCTATGAAAATAGTGAGTTTTCGGTAAATGATCTATATATGAAGCCTATAATATTTTAATTCGTTTTAAAATTTATAACCACATTATTTATTTGTACTGGTTTATGATAAACTCCTTTTCATGGTACATGTAAATCGTTCTAATTTTTTATCAATTAATTTAGCAAAACTGTAAATACTCCCTAAATCATTGGACTAACCACTATAAAATTGCTATTCCTTAGAAAAACGGAAACAACAAAGGTTCCCAACCTCTTTGAACTTCATCATATTTTATTACATGATTCAAATATGTATTAAAACAGTATTCTCAAATTTTTTTGAATTTTTCTCAAAATCAATGTGTACCCCCCTACGAAAATAGTGAGTTTTCGGTAAATGCTCTATATATGAAGCCTATAATCTTTTAATTCGTTTTAAAATTTATAACCACATTATACATTTGTATTAATTTATGATAAACTCTTTTTCATGGTACATGGACATCGTTCTAATTTTTTATCAATTAATTTAGCAAAACTGTAAATACTCCCTAAATCATTAGACTAACAACTATAAAATTGCTATTCCCTAGAGAAACGGAGACAACAAAGGTTCCAAACCTCTTTGAACTTCATCATATTTTATTACATGATTCAAATATGTATTAAAACAGTATTTTCAATTTTTTTGAATTTTTTCAAAATCTATGTGTTAACCCCTACGAAAATAGTGAATTTTCGGTAAATGCTCTATATATGAAGCCTATAATCTTTAAATTTGTTTTAAAATTTAAAACCACATTATACCTTTGTATTAATGTATGATAAACTTCTTTTCATGGTACATGGAGATCGTTCTAATTTTTTATCCATTAATTTAGCAAAACTGCAAATACTCCCTAAATCATTGGACTAACCACTATAAAATTGCTATTCCCTAGAGAAACGGAGACAACAAAGGTTCCAAACCTCTTTGAACTTCATCATATGTTATTACATGATTCAACTATGCATTAAAACAGTATTCTCAAATTTTTGAATTTTTCTCAAAATCTATATGTACCACCCCCTACGAAAATGTGAGTTTTCGGTAAATGCTCTATATATGAAGCCTATAATCTTTTAATTCTTTTTAAAATTTAAAACCACATTATACTTTTGTATTAATGTATGATAAACTTCTTTTCATGGTACATGAACATCGTTCTAATTTTTATCCATTAATTTAGCAAAACTGCAAATACTCCCTAAATCATTAGACTAACCACTATAAAATTGCTATTCCCAAGAGAAACGGAGACAACAAAGGTTCCAAACCTCTTTGAACTTCATCATATTTTATTACATGATTCAAATATGTATTAAAACAGTATTCTCAAATTTTTTGAAATTTTCTCAAAATCTATGTGTACGAAAATAGTGAGTTTTCGGTAAATGCTCTATATATGAAGCCTATAATCTTTAAATTTGTTTTAAATTTTAAACCCATATTATACCTTTGTATTAATGTATGATAAACTTCTTTTCATGGTACATGGACATCGTTCTAATTTTTTATCCATTAATTTAGTAAAACTGCAAATACTCCCTAAATCATTGGACTAACCACTATAAAATTGCTATTCCCTAGAGAAACGGAGACAACAAAGCCAAACTTTTTGAAATTGATCATATTTTATTACATGATTCAACTATGCATTAAAACAGTATTGTCAAATTTTTTGAATTTTTCTCAAAATCTATGTGTACCCCCCTATGAAAATAGTGAGTTTTCGGTAAATGCTATATATGAAGCCTATAATATTTTAATTCGTTTTAAAATTTATAACCACATTATTCATTTGTACTGGTTTATGATAAACTCCTTTTCATGGTACATGTAAATCGTTCTAATTTTTTATCAATTAATTTAGCAAAACTGTAAATACTCCCTAAATCATTGGACTAACCACTATAAAATTGCTATTCTTTAGAAAAACGGAAACAACAAAGGTTCCCAACCTCTTTGAACTTCATCATATTTTATTACATGATTCAAATATGTATTAAAACAGTATTCTCAAATTTTTTGAATTTTTCTCAAAATCAATGTGTACCCCCCTACGAAAATAGTGAGTTTTCGGTAAATGCTCTATATATGAAGCCTATAATCTTTTAATTCGTTTTAAAATTTATAGCCACATTATACATTTGTATTAATTTATGATAAACTCTTTTTCATGGTACATGGACATCGTTCTAATTTTTTATCAATTAATTTAGCAAAACTGTAAATACTCCCTAAATCATTAGACTAACAACTATAAAATTGCTATTCCCTAGAGAAACGGAGACAACAAAGGTTCCAAACCTCTTTGAACTTCATCATATTTTATTGCATGATTCAAATATGTATTAAAACAGTATTTTCAATTTTTTTGAATTTTTTTCAAAATCTATGTGTAACCCCTACGAAAATAGTGAATTTTCGGTAAATGCTCTATATATGAAGCCTATAATCTTTAAATTTGTTTTAAAATTTAAAACCACATTATACCTTTGTATTAATGTATGATAAACTTCTTTTCATGGTACATGGACATCATTCTAATTTTTTATCCATTAATTTAGCAAAACTGCAAATACTCCCTAAATCATTGGACTAACCACTATAAAATTGCGATTCCCTAGAGAAACGGAGACAACAAAGGTTCCAAACCTCTTTGAACTTCATCATATGTTATTACATGATTCAACTATGCATTAAAACAGTATTGTCAAATTTTTGAATTTTTCTCAAAATCTATATGTACCACCCCTACGAAAACTGTGAGTTTTCGGTAAATGCTCTATATATGAAGCCTATAATCTTTTAATTCTTTTTAAAATTTAAAACCACATTATACTTTTGTATTAATGTATGATAAACTTCTTTACATGGTACATGAACATCGTTCTAATGTTTTATCCATTAATTTAGTAAAACTGCAAATACTCCCTAAATCATTAGACTAGCCACTATAAAATTGCTATTCCCAAGAGAAACGGAGACAACAAAGGTTCCAAACCTCTTTGAACTTCATCATTTTTTATTACATGATTCAAATATGTATTAAAACAGTATTCTCAAATTTTTTGAAATTTTCTCAAAATCTATGTGTACGAAAATAGTGAGTTTTCGGTAAATGCTCTATATATGAAGCCTATAATCTTTAAATTTGTTTTAAATTTTAAACCCATATTATACCTTTGTATTAATGTATGATAAACTTCTTTTCATGGTACATGGACATCGTTCTAATTTTTTATCCATTAATTTAGTAAAACTGCAAATACTCCCTAAATCATTGGACTAACCACTATAAAATTGCTATTCCCTAGAGAAACGGAGACAACAAAGCCTCCAAACTTTTTTGAAATTGATCATATTTTATTACATGATTCAACTATGCATTAAAACAGTATTGTCAAATTTTTTGAATTTTTCTCAAAATCTATGTGTACCCCCCTATGAAAATAGTGAGTTTTCGGTAAATGATCTATATATGAAGCCTATAATATTTTAATTCGTTTTAAAATTTATAACCACATTATTCATTTGTACTGGTTTATGATAAACTCCTTTTCATGGTACATGTAAATCGTTCTAATTTTTTATCAATTAATTTAGCAAAACTGTAAATACTCCCTAAATCATTGGACTAACCACTATAAAATTGCTATTCTTTAGAAAAACGGAAACAACAAAGGTTCCCAACCTCTTTGAACTTCATCATATTTTATTACATGATTCAATATGTATTAAAACAGTATTCTCAAATTTTTTGAATTTTTCTCAAAATCTATGTGTACCCCTACGAAAATAGTGAGTTTTCGGTAAATGCTCTATATATGAAGCCTATAATCTTTAATTCGTTTTAAAATTTATAACCACATTATACATTTGTATTAATTTATGATAAACTCTTTTTCATGGTACATGGACATCGTTCTAATTTTTTATCAATTAATTTAGCAAAACTGTAAATACTCCTAAATCATTAGACTAACCACTATAAAATTGCTATTCCTAGAGAAACGGAGACAACAAAGGTTCCAAACCTCTTTGAACTTCATCATATTTATTGCATGATTCAAATATGTATTAAAACAGTATTTCAATTTTTTGAATTTTTTCAAAATCTATGTGTAACCCCTACGAAAATAGTGAGTTTTCGGTAATGCTCTATATATGAAGCCTATAATCTTTAAATTTGTTTAAAATTTAAAACCACATTATACTTTGTATTAATGTATGATAAACTTCTTTTCATGGTACATGGACATCGTTCTAATTTTTATCCATTAATTTAGCAAAACTGCAAATACTCCCTAAATCATTGGACTAACCACTATAAAATTGCGATTCCCTAGAGAAACGGAGACAACAAAGGTTCAAACCTCTTTGACATTCATCATATGTTATTACATGATTCAACTATGCATTAAAACAGTATTGTCAAATTTTTGAATTTTTCTCAAATCTATAGTGTACCCCCCTACGAAAATGTGAGTTTTCGGTAAATGCTCTATATATGAAGCCTATAATCTTTTAATTCTTTTTAAAATTTAAAACCACATTATACCTTTGTATTAATGTATGATAAACTTCTTTTCATGGTACATGAACATCGTTCTAATTTTTATCCATTAATTTAGTAAAACTGCAAATACTCCCTAAATCATTGGACTAGCCACTATAAAATCTATTCCCAGAGAACGGAGACAACAAAGGTTCCAAACCTCTTTGAACTTCATCATTTTTTATTACATGATTCATATGTATTAAAACAGTATTCTCAAATTTTTTGAAATTTTCTCAAATCTATGTGTACGAAAATAGTGAGTTTTCGGTAAATGCTCTATATATGAAGCCTATAATCTTTAAATTTGTTTTAAATTTAAACCCATTATACCTTTGTATTAATGTATGATAAACTTCTTTTCATGGTACATGGACATCGTTCTAATTTTTATCCATTAATTTAGTAAAACTGCAAATACTCCCTAAATCATTGGACTAACCACTATAAAATTGCTATTCCCTAGAGAACGGAGAGACAACAAAGCCTCCAAACTTTTTGAAATTGATCATATTTTATTACATGATTCAACTATGCATTAAAACAGTATTGTCAAATTTTTTGAATTTTTCTCAAAATCTATGTGTACCCCCCTATGAAAATAGTGAGTTTTCGGTAAATGATCTATATATGAAGCCTATAATATTTTAATTCGTTTTAAAATTTATAACCACATTATTTATTTGTATTAATTTATGATAAACTCCTTTTCATGGTACATGTAAATCGTTCTAATTTTTTATCAATTAATTTAGCAAAACTGTAAATACTCCCTAAATCATTGGACTAACCACTATAAAATTGCTATTCCTTAGAAAAACGGAAACAACAAAGGTTCCCAACCTCTTTGAACTTCATCATATTTTATTACATGATTCAAATATGTATTAAAACAGTATTCTCAAATTTTTTTGAATTTTTCAAAATCAATGTACCCCCTACGAAAATAGTGAGTTTTCGGTAAATGCTCTATATATGAAGCCTATAATCTTTTATTCGTTTTAAAATTTATAGCCACAATACATTTGTATTAATTTATGATAAACTCTTTTTCATGGTACATGGACATCGTTCTAATTTTTATCAATTAATTTAGCAAAACTGTAAATACTCCCTAAATCATTAGACTACCACTATAAAATTGCTATTCCCTAGAGAAACGGAGACAACAAAGGTTCCAAACCTCTTTGAACTTCATCATATTTTATTGCATGATTCAAATATGTATTAAAACAGTATTTCAATTTTTTTGAATTTTTTTCAAAATCTATGTGTAACCCTACGAAAATAGTGAATTTTCGGTAAATGCTCTATATATGAAGCCTATAATCTTTAAATTTGTTTTAAAATTTAAAACCACATTATACCTTTGTATTAATGTATGATAAACTTCTTTTCATGGTACATGGACATCATTCTAATTTTTTATCCATTAATTTAGCAAAACTGCAAATACTCCCTAAATCATTGGACTAACCACTATAAAATTGCGATTCCCTAGAGAAACGGAGACAACAAAGGTTCCAAACCTCTTTGAACTTCATCATATGTTATTACATGATTCAATATGCATTAAAACAGTATTGTCAAATTTTTGAATTTTTCTCAAAATCTATATGTACCACCCCCTACGAAAACTGTGAGTTTTCGGTAAATGCTCTATATATGAAGCCTATAATCTTTTAATTCTTTTTAAAATTTAAAACCACATTATACCTTTGTATTAATGTATGATAAACTTCTTTACATGGTACATGAACATCGTTCTAATGTTTTATCCATTAATTTAGTAAAACTGCAAATACTCCCTAAATCATTAGACTAGCCACTATAAAATTGCTATTCCTAGAGAAACGGAGACAACAAAGGTTCAAACCTCTTTGAACTTCATCATTTTTTATTACATGATTCAAATATGTATTAAAACAGTATTCTCAAATTTTTTGAAATTTTCTCAAAATCTATGTGTACGAAAATAGTGAGTTTTCGGTAAATGCTCTATATATGAAGCCTATAATCTTTAAATTTGTTTTAAATTTTAAACCCATATTATACCTTTGTATTAATGTATGATAAACTTCTTTTCATGGTACATGGACATCGTTCTAATTTTTTATCCATTAATTTAGTAAAACTGCAAATACTCCCTAAATCATTGGACTAACCACTATAAAATTGCTATTCCCTAGAGAAACGGAGACAACAAAGCCTCCAAACTTTTTTGAAATTGATCATATTTTATTACATGATTCAACTATGCATTAAAACAGTATTGTCAATTTTTTGAATTTTTCTCAAAATCTATGTGTACCCCCCCTATGAAAATAGTGAGTTTTCGGTAAATGCTCTATATATGAAGCCTATAATCTTTTAATTCGTTTTAAAATTTATAACCACATTATTATTTGTAATGGTTATGATAAACTCCTTTTCATGGTACATGGAAATCGTTCTAATTTTTTATCAATTAATTTAGCAAAACTGTAAATACTCCCTAAATCATTGGACTAACCACTATAAAATTGCTATTCCTTAGAAAAACGGAAACAACAAGGTTCCCAACCTCTTTGAACTTCATCATATTTTATTACATGATTCAAATATGTATTAAAACAGTATTCTCAATTTTTTTGAATTTTTCTCAAAACTCATGTGTACCCCCTACGAAATAGTGAGTTTTCTAATGCTCTATATATGAAGCCTATAATCTTTTAATTCGTTTTAAAATTTATAGAACCACATATACATTTGTATTAATTTATGATAAACTCTTTTTCATGGTACATGGACATCGTTCTAATTTTTTATCATTAATTTAGCAAAACTGTAAATACTCCCTAAATCATTAGACTAACCACTATAAAATGCTATTCCCTAGAGAAACGGAGAAACAGACAACAAAGGTTCCAAACCTCTTTGAACTTCATCATATTTTATTGCATGATTCAAATATGTATTAAAACAGTATTTCAATTTTTTGAATTTTTTCAAAATCTATGTGTAACCCCTACGAAAATAGTGAGTTTTCGGTAAATGCTCTATATATGAAGCCTATAATCTTTAAATTTGTTTTAAAATTTAAAACCACATTATACCTTTGTATTAATGTATGATAAACTTCTTTTCATGGTACATGGACATCATTCTAATTTTTTATCCATTAATTTAGCCAAAACAAAAAATACTCCCTAAATCATTGGACTAACCACTATAAAATTGCGTTTCCCTAGAGAAACGGAGACAACAAAGGTTCCAAACCTCTTTGAACTTCATCATATGTTATTACATGATTCAACTATGCATTAAAACAGTATTGTCAAATTTTTGAATTTTTCTCAAAATCTATGTGTACCACCCCTACGAAAAGTGAGTTTTCGGTAAATGCTCTATATATGAAGCCTATAATCTTTTAATTCTTTTTAAAATTTAAAACCACATTATACTTTTGTATTAATGTATGATAAACTTCTTTACATGGTACATGGACATCGTTCTAATTTTTTATCAATTAATTTAGCAAAACTGCAAATACTCTCTAAATCATTAGACTAACCACTATAAAATTGTTATTCCCTAGGGAAACGGAGAAAACAAAGGTTCCAAACCTCTTTGAACTTCATCATTTTTTATTACATGATTCAACTATGCATTAAAACAGTATTCTCAAATTTTTTTGAAATTTTCTGAAAATTTTTTGTGTACCACGAAAATAGTGAATTTTCGGTAAATGCTCTATATATGAAGCCAATAATATTTAAATTTGTTCTAAAATTTAAAACCACATTATACCTTTGTATTAATGTATGATAAACTTATTTACATGGTACATGGACATCGTTCTAATTTTTATCCATTAATTTAGCAAAACTGCAAATACTCCCTAAATCATTGGACTAACCACTATAAAATTGCTATTCCCTAGAGAAACGGAGACAACAAAGCCTCCAAACCTCTTTGAAATTCATCATATTTTATTACATGATTCAACTATGCATTAAAACAGTATTGTCAAATTTTTTGAATTTTTCTCAAAATCTATGTGTACCCCCTACGAAAATAGTGAGTTTTCGGTAAATGCTCTATATATGAAGCCATAATATTTTAATTCGTTTTAAAATTTATAACCACATTATTTATTTGTATTAATTTATGATAAACTCCTTTTCATGGTACATGGACATCGTTCTAATTTTTTATCAATTAATTTAGCAAAACTGTAAATACTATCTAAATCATTGGACTAACCACTATAAAATTGCTATTCCTTAGAGAAACGGAAATAACAAAGGTTCCCAACCTCTTTTAACTTCATCATATGTTATTCCATGATTCATATATGTATTAAAACAGTATTCTCGAATTTTTTGAATTTTTCTCAAAATCTATGTGTACCTCCCTACGAAAATAGTGAGTTTTCGGTAAATGCTCTATATATGAAGCCTATAATCTTTTAATTCGTTTTAAAATTTATAACCACATTATACATTTGTATTAATTTATGATAAACTCTTTTTCATGGTACATGGACATCGTTCTAATTTTTTATCCATTAATTTAGCAAAACTGCAAATACTCCCTAAATCATTGGACTAACCACTATAAAATTGCTATTCCCTAGAGAAACGGAGACAACAAAGGTTCCAAACCTCTTTGAACTTCATCATATTTTATTACATGATTCAAATATGTATTAAAACAGTATTTTCAATTTTTTGAATTTTTTTCAAAATCTATGTGTAACCCCTACGAAAATAGTGAGTTTTCGGTAAATGCTCTATATATGAAGCCTATAATCTTTAAATTTGTTTTAAAATTTAAACCACATTATACCTTGTATTAATGTATGATAAACTTTTCATGGTACATGGACATCGTTCTAATTTTTTATCCATTAATTTAGCAAAACTGCAAATACTCCCTAAATCATTGGACTAACTACTAAAAATTGCTATTCCCTAGAGAAACGGAGACAACAAAGGTTCCAAACCTCTTTGAACTTCATCATATGTTATTACATGATTCAACTATGCATTAAAACAGTTTTCAAAATTTTTGAATTTTCTCAAAATCTATATGTACCAACCCCCTACGAAAATGTGAGTTTTCGGTAAATGCTCTATATATGAAGCTATAATCTTTTAATTCTTTTTTAAAATTTAAAACCACATTATACTTTTGTATTAATGTATGATAAACTTCTTTTCATGGTACATGGACATCGTTCTAATTTTTATCCATTAATTTAGCAAACTGCAAATACTCCCTAAATCATGGACTAACCACTATAAAATTGCTATTCCTAGAGAGAAACGGAGACAACAAAGGTTCCAAACCTCTTTGAACTTCATCATATTTTATTACATGATTCAAATATGTATTAAAACAGTATTTCAAATTTTTTGAATTTTTTCAAAATCTATGTGTTACCCCTACGAAAATAGTGAGTTTTCGGTAAATGCTCTATATATGAAGCCTATAATCTTTTAATT
>NC_024800.2:95022-157591 GCF_000309985.2 Brassica rapa | reverse complement strand
TTTTTATCAATTAATTTAGCCAAACTGCAAAATACTCCCTAAATCATTAGACTAACCACTATAAAATTGCTATTCCCTAGAGAAACGGAGACAATAAAGGTTCCGAACCTCTTTGAAATTCATCATATGTTATTACATGATTCAACTATGCATTAAAACAGTATTGTCAAAATTTTTGATTTTTTCTCAAAATCTATGTGTACCCCCCCCCCTACGAAAATAGTGAGTTTTCGGTAAATGCTCTATATATAAAGCCTATAATCTTTAAATTTGTTTTAAAATTTAAAACCACATTATACCTTTGTATTAATGTATGATAAACTTCTTTTCATGGTACATGGACATCATTCTAATTTTTTATCCATAAATTTTGCAAAACTGCAAATACTCACTAAATCATTGGACTAACCACTATAAAATTGATATTCCCTAGAGAAACGGAGACAACAAAGGTTCCAAACCTCTTTGAAATTCATCATATGTTATTACAAGATTCAACTATGCATTAAAACAGTATTCTCAAATTTTTTTGAATTTTTCTCAAAATCTATGTGTACCCCTACGAAAATAGTGAGTTTTCGGTAAATGATCTATATATGAAGCCTATAATCTTTTAATTCGTTTTAAAATTTATAACCACATTATACATTTGTATTAATTTTGATAAACTTCTTTTCATGGTACATGAACATCGTTCTAATTTTTATCCATTAATTTAGCAAACCTGCAAATACTCCCTAAATCATTTGACTAACCACTATAAAATTGATATTCCCTAGAGAAACGGAGACAACAAAGGTTCAAACCTCTTTGAACTCATCATATGTTATTCCATGATTCATATATGTATTAAAACAGTATTCTCAATTTTTTGAATTTTTCTCAAATATATATGTACCCCCCTACGAAAATAATGAGTTTTCGGTAAATGCTCTATATATTTAGCCTATAATCTTTAAATTTGTTTTACAATTTAAAACCACATTATACCTTTGTATTAATGTATGATAAACTTCTTTCATGGTACATGGACATCGTTTTAATTTTTTATCCATTAATTTAGCAAAACTGCAAATACTCACTAAATCATTGGACTAACCACTATAAAATTGCTATTCCCTAGAGAAACGGAGACAACAAAGGTTACAAACCTCTTTGAACTTCATCATATGTTATTCCATGATTCATATATGTATTAAAACAGTATTCTCAATTTTTGTATTTTCTCAAAATCTATGTGTCCCTACGAAATAGTGAGTTTTCGGTAAATGCAATATAAATTAAGCCTATAATCTTTAAAACCACATTATACCTTTGTATTAATGTATGATAAACTTCTTTTCATGGTACATGGACATCGTTCTAATTTTTTATCAATTAATTTAGCAAAACTGCAAATACTCCCTAAATCATTGGACTAACCACTATAAAATTGCTATTCCCTAGAGAAACAGAGACAACAAAGGTTACAAACCTCTTTGAACTTCATCATATGTTATTCCATGATTCATATATGTATTAAAACAGTATTCTCAAATTTTTTGAATTTTTCTCAAAATCTATGTGTACCCCCTACGAAAATAGTGAGTTTTCGGTAAATGCTCTATATATTAAGCCTATAATCTTTAAATTTGTTTAAAATTAAAACCACATTATACCTTTGTATTAATGTATGATAAACTTCTTTTCATGGTACATGGACATCGTTCTAATTTTTATCCATTAATTTAGCAAACCTGCAAATACTCCCTAAATCATTGGACTAAACACTATAAAATTGTTATTCCCTAGAGAAACAGAGACAACAAAGGTTACAAACCTCTTTGAACTTCATCATATGTTATTCCATGATTCATATATGTATTAAAACAGTATTCTCAATTTTTTGTATTTTTCTCAAAATCTATGTGTAACCCATTACGAAAATAATGAGTTTTCGGTAAATGCTCTATATATTAAGCCTATAATCTTTAAATTCGTTTTAAAATTTATAACCACATTATACATTTGTATTAATTTATGATAAACTTCTTTTCATGGTACATGGACATCGTTCTAATTTTTTATCAATTAATTTAGCAAACCTGCAAATACTCCCTAAATCATTTCACTAACACTATAAAATTGCTATTCCCTAGAGAAACGGAGACAAAAAAGGTTACAACCTCTTTGAACTTCATCATATGTTATTCCATGATTCATATATGTATTAAAACAGTATTCTCAATTTTTTGAATTTTTCTCAAAATCTATGTGTACCCCCTTTCGAAAATAGTAAGTTTTCGGTAAATGCTCTATATATGAAGCCTATAATCTTTAAATTTGTTTTAAAATTTAAAGCACATTACACCTTTGTACCTACGAAAATATTGAGTTTTTTGATAAATGCTCTATATACTAAAGCTTATGATCTTTAGTGTTCTATTAAAATTTCTAAACACATTTTACATTTGTATTATAATGTATATTAAACTCTATTTTGTTGTACATGGTATCGTTTTAATTTTTTGTCAATTAATTTTGTAAAATTTCTTAATACTTCCTAAATTGCTGGACTAACCACTATAAAATCACTATTTTATAGAGAAACGGAGACAACAAAAGTGCCAATCTTCTTTGACCTTCATCATATGTTAGAGAAGAATGCAAATATGCATTAAAATACTATTTTCATATTTTTGAATTTTTTTTCAAAATCTGTGGTTCCCTTCAAAAATATTGAATATTTCAATAAATGCTCTATATACAAAAGTATATGATCTTTAGTGTTGTTTTAAAATTTCTAAACACATTCTACATTTGTAATAATGTATATTAAACTCTCTTTTGTTGTACATGTGCATCGTTTAAAATTTTTGTCAATTAATTTTATAAAATTTCATAATACTTCTTAAATTGATGGACTAACCACTATAAAATCGCTATTTTATAGAGAAACGAAGATAACCAAAGTTCCTAACCTCTTTGACCTTCATCATATGTTAGTGAAGAATGCAAATATGCATTAAAACATTATTTTCATATTTTTGAATTTTTCTCAAAATCTGTGTGTTAACCCCTTCAAAAATAATGAATATTTTCAATAAATGCTCTATATACAAAAGTCTATGATCTTTAGTGTTGTTTTAAAATTGCTAAACACATTCTACATTTGTATTAATGTATATTAAACTCTCTTTCCTTGTACATGGGCATCATTTTATTTTTTTGTCAATTAATTTAGTAAAATTTCATAATAATCCCTAAATTGGTGGACTAACCACTATAAAATCACTATTTTATTGAGAAACAGAGACAACAAAAGTGCCAAACCTCTTTAACCTTCATCATATGTTAGTGAAAAATGAAAATATGCATTAAAACAGTATTTTCATATTTTTGAATTTTTCTCAAAATCTGTGTGTTAACCCCTACGAAAATATTGAATTTTTTAGTAAATTCTCTATATACTGAAGCCTGTGATCTTTAGTAAACCTCAAAATACTTCCTAAATTGGTGGACTAAGCACAATAAATCGCTATTCTCTAGAAAAACGGATACAACAAATGTTCCAAACCTCTTTGACCTTCATCATATATTAATGAATGATGAAACTATGCATTAAAATAATATTTTCATATTTTGAATTTTTTTCAAAATCTATGTGTTAACCCCTACAAAAAAGTTTTTCGATAAATGCTTTGGATACTAAAGCCTATGATCTTTAGTGTTCTTTTAAAATTTCTAAACACATTTTACATTTGTATTATAATGTATATTAAACTCTATTTTGTTGTACATGGGTATCATTTTAATTTTTTGTCAATTAATTTTGTAAAATTTCTTAATACTTCATAAATTGGTGGACTAACCATTATAAAATAATTATTTTATAGAGAAACGGAGACAACAAAAGTGCCAATCCTCTTTGACCTTCATCATAAGTTAGAGAAGAATGCAAATATGCATTAAAACGGTATTTTCATATTTTTGAATTTTTTTCAAAATCTGTGGGTTAACCCCTTCAAAAATATTGAATATTTGAGTAAATTCTCTATATACTGAAGTCTATGATCTCTAGATTTTGAATAAAAAAATTAAAATTTTCATTTCTCAAGTTTGTTGTATTTAAAAATATAACTTTCAGTTAACTAATTTTTTTATTTTTAGTAGATTGAATGGTTAATAAATTTAGACATAATATTTTAAAACTAAAAAGACATTAATTTAGTTTTTTTTTTAATTTTGGATGTAACTTTTTGTTAATTTTTGAAATAAAAAACTTGACATGCATTTTAAGTGAGTAGCAAATCATTTTTTCCGTAATTGTATGTATATCATATGAACTTAAAGTATGTGTAGTATCAATATAAATATTTTATATAAAATGAGAGATATAAACTAGAAATATAAGGTTAATTATACATATGTTCAGTTATCTTCGGATATCCATTCGGGTTCGGGTATTATCCGTTCGGGTTCGGGTATCCAATCTCTCCTTATTCAATACCCGTTCGGGTATTTTGCTACTTCGGTTCGGGTTTTTCGGATCGGGTTCGGGTGCCACTTCGGATATCGGATAAAGTGTCCACCCCTAGGACAAACCACTATAAAATTGATGTCCCTTAGAGAAACGGAGACAACAAAGGTTCCAAACCTCTTTGAACTTCATCATATTTTATTACATGATTCAAATATGTATTAAAACACTATTCTCAAATGTTTTAATTTTTCTCAAAATCTATGTGTACCCCCCCCCCCCCTCACGAAAATAGTGAGTTTTCGGTAAATGATCTATATATGAAGCCTATAATCATTTAATTCGTTTTAAAATTTATAACCACATTATACATTTGTATTAATTTATGATAAACTTCTTTTCATGGTACATGGACATCGTTCTAATTTTTTATCAATTAATTTAGCAAAACTGCAAATACTCCCTAAATCATTAGACTAACCACTATAAAATTGCTATTCCCTAGAGAAACGGAGACAATAAAGGTTCCGAACCTCTTTGAAATTCATCATATGTTATTACATGATTCAACTATGCATTAAAACAGTATTGTCAAAATTTTTGATTTTTTCTCAAAATCTATGTGTACCCCCCCCCTACGAAAATAGTGAGTTTTCGGTAAATGCTCTATATATAAAGCCTATAATCTTTAAATTTGTTTTAAAATTTAAAACCACATTATACCTTTGTATTAATGTATGATAAACTTCTTTTCATGGTACATGGACATCATTCTAATTTTTTATCCATAAATTTTGCAAAACTGCAAATACTCACTAAATCATTGGACTAACCACTATAAAATTGATATTCCCTAGAGAAACGGAGACAACAAAGGTTCCAAACCTCTTTGAAATTCATCATATGTTATTACAAGATTCAACTATGCATTAAAACAGTATTCTCAAATTTTTTGAATTTTTCTCAAAATCTATGTGTACCCCCCTACGAAAATAGTGAGTTTTCGGTAAATGATCTATATATGAAGCCTATAATCTTTTAATTCGTTTTAAAATTTATAACCACATTATACATTTGTATTAATTTTGATAAACTTCTTTTCATGGTACATGAACATCGTTCTAATTTTTTATCCATTAATTTAGCAAACCTGCAAATACTCCCTAAATCATTTGACTAACCACTATAAAATTGATATTCCCTAGAGAAACGGAGACAACAAAGGTTCCAAACCTCTTTGAACTTCATCATATGTTATTCCATGATTCATATATGTATTAAAACAGTATTCTCAATTTTTTTGAATTTTTCTCAAAATATATATGTACCCCCCTACGAAAATAATGAGTTTTCGGTAAATGCTCTATATATTTAGCCTATAATCTTTAAATTTGTTTTACAATTTAAAACCACATTATACCTTTGTATTAATGTATGATAAACTTCTTTTCATGGTACATGGACATCGTTTTAATTTTTTATCCATTAATTTAGCAAAACTGCAAATACTCACTAAATCATTGGACTAACCACTATAAAATTGCTATTCCCTAGAGAAACGGAGACAACAAAGGTTACAAACCTCTTTGAACTTCATCATATGTTATTCCATGATTCATATATGTATTAAAACAGTATTCTCAATTTTTTGTATTTTTCTCAAAATCTATGTGTAACCCCTTACGAAAATAATGAGTTTTCGGTAAATGCTCTATATATTAAGCCTATAATCTTTAAATTTGTTTTTCAATTTAAAACCACATTATACCTTTGTATTAATGTATGATAAACTTCTTTTCATGGTACATGGACATCGTTCTAATTTTTTATCAATTAATTTAGCAAAACTGCAAATACTCCCTAAATCATTGGACTAACCACTATAAAATTGATATTCCCTAGAGAAACAGAGACAACAAAGGTTACAAACCTCTTTGAACTTCATCATATGTTATTCCATGATTCATATATGTATTAAAACAGTATTCTAAAAAATTTTGAATTTTTCTCAAAATCTATGTGTACCCCCCTACGAAAATAGTGAGTTTTCGGTAAATGCTCTATATATTAAGCCTATAATCTTTAAATTTGTTTTAAAATTTAAAACCACATTATACCTTTGTATTAATGTATGATAAACTTCTTTTCATGGTACATGGACATCGTTCTAATTTTTTATCCATTAATTTAGCAAACCTGCAAATACTCCCTAAATCATTGGACTAAACACTATAAAATTGTTATTCCCTAGAGAAACAGAGACAACAAAGGTTACAAACCTCTTTGAACTTCATCATATGTTATTCCATGATTCATATATGTATTAAAACAGTATTCTCAATTTTTTTGTATTTTTCTCAAAATCTATGTGTAACCCATTACGAAAATAATGAGTTTTCGGTAAATGCTCTATATATTAAGCCTATAATCTTTAAATTCGTTTTAAAATTTATAACCACATTATACATTTGTATTAATTTATGATAAACTTCTTTTCATGGTACATGGACATCGTTCTAATTTTTTATCAATTAATTTAGCAAACCTGCAAATACTCCCTAAATCATTTCACTAACCACTATAAAATTGCTATTCCCTAGAGAAACGGAGACAAAAAAGGTTACAAACCTCTTTGAACTTCATCATATGTTATTCCATGATTCATATATGTATTAAAACAGTATTCTCAAATTTTTTGAATTTTTCTCAAAATCTATGTGTACCCCCTTTCGAAAATAGTAAGTTTTCGGTAAATGCTCTATATATGAAGCCTATAATCTTTAAATTTGTTTTAAAATTTAAAAGCACATTACACCTTTGTACCTACGAAAATATTGAGTTTTTTGATAAATGCTCTATATACTAAAGCTTATGATCTTTAGTGTTCTATTAAAATTTCTAAACACATTTTACATTTGTATTATAATGTATATTAAACTCTATTTTGTTGTACATGGTATCGTTTTAATTTTTTGTCAATTAATTTTGTAAAATTTCTTAATACTTCCTAAATTGCTGGACTAACCACTATAAAATCACTATTTTATAGAGAAACGGAGACAACAAAAGTGCCAATCTTCTTTGACCTTCATCATATGTTAGAGAAGAATGCAAATATGCATTAAAATACTATTTTCATATTTTTGAATTTTTTTTCAAAATCTGTGGGTTCCCTTCAAAAATATTGAATATTTCAATAAATGCTCTATATACAAAAGTATATGATCTTTAGTGTTGTTTTAAAATTTCTAAACACATTCTACATTTGTAATAATGTATATTAAACTCTCTTTTGTTGTACATGTGCATCGTTTAAAATTTTTGTCAATTAATTTTATAAAATTTCATAATACTTCTTAAATTGATGGACTAACCACTATAAAATCGCTATTTTATAGAGAAACGAAGATAACCAAAGTTCCTAACCTCTTTGACCTTCATCATATGTTAGTGAAGAATGCAAATATGCATTAAAACATTATTTTCATATTTTTGAATTTTTCTCAAAATCTGTGTGTTAACCCCTTCAAAAATAATGAATATTTTCAATAAATGCTCTATATACAAAAGTCTATGATCTTTAGTGTTGTTTTAAAATTGCTAAACACATTCTACATTTGTATTAATGTATATTAAACTCTCTTTCCTTGTACATGGGCATCATTTTATTTTTTTGTCAATTAATTTAGTAAAATTTCATAATAATCCCTAAATTGGTGGACTAACCACTATAAAATCACTATTTTATTGAGAAACAGTGACAACAAAAGTGCCAAACCTCTTTAACATTCATCATATGTTAGTGAAAAATGAAAATATGCATTAAAACAGTATTTTCATATTTTTGAATTTTTCTCAAAATCTGTGTGTTAACCCCTACGAAAATATTGAATTTTTTAGTAAATTCTCTATATACTGAAGCCTGTGATCTTTAGTAAACCTCAAAATACTTCCTAAATTGGTGGACTAAGCACAATAAATCGCTATTCTCTAGAAAAACGGATACAACAAATGTTCCAAACCTCTTTGACCTTCATCATATATTAATGAATGATGAAACTATGCATTAAAATAATATTTTCATATTTTTGAATTTTTTTCAAAATCTATGTGTTAACCCCTACAAAAAAGTTTTTCGATAAATGCTTTGGATACTAAAGCCTATGATCTTTAGTGTTCTTTTAAAATTTCTAAACACATTTTACATTTGTATTATAATGTATATTAAACTCTATTTTGTTGTACATGGGTATCATTTTAATTTTTTGTCAATTAATTTTGTAAAATTTCTTAATACTTCATAAATTGGTGGACTAACCATTATAAAATAATTATTTTATAGAGAAACGGAGACAACAAAAGTGCCAATCCTCTTTGACCTTCATCATAAGTTAGAGAAGAATGCAAATATGCATTAAAACGGTATTTTCATATTTTTGAATTTTTTTCAAAATCTGTGGGTTAACCCCTTCAAAAATATTGAATATTTGAGTAAATTCTCTATATACTGAAGTCTATGATCTCTAGTGTTGTTTTAAAATTTCTAAACACGTTCTACATTTGTATTAATGTATATTAAACTCTCTTTCGTTGTACATGGGCATCGTTTTAATTTTTTGTCAATTAATTTAGTAAAATTTCATAATTCTTCCTAAATTAGTGGACTAACCACTATAAAATCACTATTTTATTGAGAAACAGAGACAACAAAAGTTCCAAACCTCTTTAACCTTCATCATATATTAGTGAAGAATGAAAATATGCACTAAACATTATTTTCATATTTTTGAATTTTTCTCAAAATCTGTGTGTTAACCCCTTCAAAAATATTGAATTTTTCAGTAAATTCTCTATATACTGAAGCCTATGATCTTTAGTGTTGTTTTAAAAATTTTAAACACATTCAACATTTGTATTAATGTATATTAAACTCTCTTTCATGGTACATGGACATCGTTTTAATTTTTTGTCAATTAATTTAGTAAAACCTCATAATACTTCCTAAATTGGTGGACTAACCACTATAAAATCGCTATTCTCTAGAAAAACGGAGACAACAAAGGTTCCAAACCTCTTTGACATTCATCATATATTAGTGAAAGATGAAACTATGCATTAAAATCGTATTTTCATATTTTTAATTTTTTTTCAAAATCTATGTGTTAACCCCTACAAAAATATTGAGTTTTTCGATAAATGCTATATATACTAAAGCCTATGATCTTTAGTGTTCTTTTAAAATTTCTAAATACATTTTACATTTGCATTTTAATGTATATTAAACTCTATTTCGTTGTACATGGGTATCGTTTAATTTTTTTGTCAATTAATTTTGTAAAATTTCTTAATACTTCCTAAATTGGTAGACTAACCACTATAAAATCACTATTTTATATTTTACATTTGTTTTATAGTTTATATTAAATTCTATTTCGTTGTACATGGGTATCGTTTTAATTTTTTGTCACTATTTTATAGAGAAACGGAGACCAAAAAAGTTCGAAACATCACTGACTTTCATCATATGTCAGTGAAGGATGCAACTATACATTAAAACAGTATTTTCATAGTTTTGAATTTTTCTCAAAATCTACGTGTTAACCCCAACGAAAATATTGAATATTTGAATAAATGTTCTATACACAAAAGTCTATGATCTTTAGTGTTGTTTTAAATTTTTTAAACACATTCAATATTTGTATTAATGTATATTAAACTCTCTTTCGTTGTACATGGGCATCGTTTTAATTTTTTGTCAGTTAATTTAGTAAAATTTCATAATACTCCCTAAATTGGTGGACTAACCACTATAAAATCACTATTCTATTGAGAAACAGAGTCAACAAAAGTTCCAAACCTCTTTAACCTTCATCATATGTAAGTGAAGAATGAAAATATCCATTAAAACATTATTTTCATATTTTGAATTTTTCTCAAAATCGGGGGGTAACCCCTTCAAAATATTGAATATTTCAATAAATGCTCTATATACAAAAGTCTATGATCTTATGTGTTGTTTTAAAATTTCTAAACACATTCTACATTTGTAATAATGTATATTAAACTCTCTTTCGTTGTACATATGCATCGTTTTAAATTTTTGTCACTTAATATTGTAAAATTTCATAATACTTCTTAAATTGGTGGACTAACCACTATAAAATCGCTATTTTATAGAGAAACGGAGATAACCAAAGTTCGTAACTTCTTTGACCTTCATCATATGTTAGTGAAGAATGCAAATATGCATTAAACCAATATTTTCATATTTTTGAATTTTCTCAAAATCTGTGTGTTAACCCCTACGAAAATTTTGAATTTTTCAGTAAATTCTCTATATACTGAAACCTATAATTTAGTGTTCTTTTAAAATTTCTAAACATATTTTACATTTGTATTATAATGTATATTAAACTCTATTTTTCTGTACATGAGTATCGTTTTAATTTTTTGTCAATTAAGTTTGTAAAATTTCTTAATACTTCCTAAATTGGTGGACTAACCACTATAAAATCACTATTTTATAGAGAAACGGAGACAACAAAAGTGTCAATCCTCTTTGACCTTCATCATATGTTAGAGAAGAATGCAAATATACATAAAACAGTATTTTCATATTTTTGAATTTTTTTTCAAAATCTGTGGGTTTTTCAGTAAATATTGAATATTTCAATAAATTCTCTATATATAAAAGTCTATGATCTTTAGTGTTGCTTTAAAATTTCTAAACCTCTTTAGCCTTCATCATATGTTAGTGAAGGATGCAACTATGCATTAAAACAATATTTTCATATTTTTGAATTTTCTCAAAATCTATGTGTTAATCCTACGAAAATATTGAATTTTTTAGTAAATTCTCTATATATTGAAGTTTATGATCATTAGTGTTGTTTTAAAATTCTAAACACATTCAACATTTGAATTAATGTATATTAAATTCTCTTTCATGGTACATGGATATCGTTTTAATTTTTTGTCAATTAATTTAGTAAAACTTCATAATACTTCCTAAATTGGTGGACTAACCACTATAAAATCGTTATTCTCTAGAAAAACAGAGACAACAAAGGTTCCAAACCTCTTTGACTTTCATCATATGTTGGTGAAGGATGCAACTATGAATTAAAATAATGAATATTTCAATAAATGCTCTATATACAGAAGTCTATGATCTTTAGTGTTGTTTTAAAATTTCTAAACACATTCTACATTTGTATTAATGTATATTAAACTCTCTTTCGTTGTACATGGGCATCGTTTTAATTTTTTGCCAATTAATTTAGTAAAATTTCATAATACTCCCTAAATTGGGGGACTAACCACTATAAATTGTTATTTCATAGAGAAGCGGAGACAACAAAAGTTTCAAACATCACTGACTTTCATCATATGTCAGTGAAGGATGCAACTATGCATTAAAACAGTATTTTCACATTTTTGAATTTTTCTCAAAATCTATGTGTTAACCCCTACGAAAATAATGAATATTTCAATAAATGCTCTATATACAAAAGTCTATGATCTTAAGTGTTGTTTTAAAATTTCTAAACACATTCTACATTTGTATTAATGTATATTAAACTCTCTTTCGTTGTACATGGTCATCGTTTTAATATTTTGTCAATTAATTTAGTAAAATTTCATAATACTCCCTAAATTGGTGGACTAACCACTATTTTTTTTTTTGGTCAAACTACGAAGATGGACTAACCACTATAAAATCACTAATTTATTGAGAAACAGAGACAACAAAAGTTCCAAACCTCTTTAACCTTCATCATATGTTAGTGAAAAATGAAAATATGCATTAAAACATTATTTTCATATTTTTGAATTTTTCTTAAAATCTGTGTGTTAACCCCTACGAAAATATTGAATTTTTCAGTAAATTCTCTATATACTAAGCCTATGATCTTTAGTGTTGTTTTAAAAATTTTAAACACATTAAATATTTGTATTAATGTATATTAAACTCTCTTTCATGGTACATGGACATCGTTTTAATTTTTTGTCAATTAATTTAGTAAAACCTCATAATACTTCCTAAATTGGTGGACTAACCACTATAAAATTGCTATTCTCTAGAAAAACGGAGACAACAAAGGTTCCAAACTTCTTTGACCTTCATCATATGTTAGTGAAGGATGAAACTATGTATTAAAATAGTATTTTCATATTTTTGAATTTTTCTCAAAATCTATGTGTTAACCCCTACGAAAATATTGAGTTTTTCGATAAATGCTCTATATACTAAAGCCTATGATCTTTGGTGTTCTATTAAAATTTTTAAACACATTTTACATTTGTATTATAATTTATATTAAACTCTATTTTGTTGTACATGGTATCGTTTTAATTTTTTGTCAATTAATTTTGTAAAATTTCTTAATACTTCCTAAATTGGTGGACTAACCACTATAAAATCACTATTTTATAGAGAAACGGAGACAACAAAAGTGTCAATCTTCTTTGACCTTCATCATATGTTGGAGAAGAATGCAAATATGCATTAAAACACTATTTTCATATTTTTGAATTTTTTTTCAAAATCTGTGGGTTCCCTTCAAAAATATTGAATATTTCAATAAATGCTCTATATACAAAAGTATATGATCTTTAGTGTTGTTTTAAAATTTCTAAACACATTCTACATTTGTAATAATGCATTAAAACTCTCTTTCGTTGTACATGTGCATCGTTTAAAATTTTTGTCAATTAATTTTGTAAAAGTTCATAATACTTCTTAAATTGATGGACTAACCACTATAAAATTGCTATTTTATAGAGAAACGAAGATAACCAAAGTTCCTAACCTCTTTGACATTCATCATATGTTAGTGAAGAATGCAAATATGCATTAAAACATTATTTTCATATTTTTGAATTTTTCTCAAAATCTGTGTGTTAACCCCTACGAAAATATTGAATTTTTCAGTAAATTCTCTATATACTGAAGCCTATAATCTTTAGTGTTCTTTTAAAATTTCTAAACACATTTTACATTTGTTTTATAATGTATATTAAACTCTATTTCGTTGTACATGGGTATCATTTTAATTTTTTGTCAATTAATTTTGTAAAACTTCATAATACTTCCTAAATTGGTGGACTAACCACTATAAAATCGCTATTGTCTAGAAAAACAGAGACTAACAAAGGTTCCAAACCTCTTTGACCTTCATCATATGTTGGTGAAGGATGCAACTATGCATTAAAATAGTATTTTTAAATTTTTGATTTTTTTTCAAAATCTATGTGTTAATCCCTACGAAAATATTGAATTTTTTGGTAAATTCTCTATATACTGAAGTCTATGATCTTTTGTGTTATTTTAAAATTTCTAAACACATTTTACATTTGTTTTATAGTGTATATTAAACTCTATTTCGTTGTACATGGGTATCGTTTTAATTTTTTGTCAATTAATTTAGTAAAATGTCTTAATACTCCCTAAATTGGTGGACTAACCACTATGAAATCGCTATTTTATAGAGAAACGAAGATAACAAAAGTTCATAACCTCTTTGACCTTCATCATATGTTAGTGAATGATGCAACTATGCATTAAAATAATATTTTCATATTTTTGAATTTGTCTCAAAATCTATGTGTTAACCCCTACGAAAATATTGAATTTTTTAGTAAATTCTCTATACATTGAAGCCTATGATTTTAGTGTTGTTTTAAAATTTCTAAACACATTCAACATTTGAATTAATGTATATTAAACTCTCTTTCATGGTACATAGACATCGTTTTAATTTTTTGTTAATTAATTTAGTAAAACTTCATAATACTCCCTAAATTGGTGGATTAACCACTATAAAATCGCTATTTTATAGAGAAACGGAGACGACAAAAATTTCAAACCTCTTTGACCTTCATCATATGTTAGTGAAGCATGCAACTATGAATTAAAACAGTATTTTCATATTTTTGAATTTTTCTCAAAATCTATGTGTTAACCCCCTACGAAAATATTGAGTTTTTCGATAAATGCTCTATATATTGAAGCATGTGATCTTTACTGTTGTTTTAAAATTTCGAAACACATTTTACATTTGTATTATAATATATATTAAACTCTCTTTCGTTGTACATGGGTATCGTTTTAATTTTTTGGTCAATTAATTTAGTAAAAAATTTTAATACTCCCTAAATTGGTGGACTAACCACTATAAAATCACTATTTTATACAGAAAGGGAGACAACAAAAGTTTCAAACCTCTTTGACCTTTATCATATGTTAGTGAAGGATGCAAATATGCATTAAAACAGTATTTTCATATTTTTGATTTTTTTTCAAAATCTGTGTGTTAACCCCTTCGAAAATATTGAATATTTCAGTAAATTCTTTATATAAAAAACTATAATCTTTAGTGTTGTTTTAAAATTTTTAATCATATTCTACATTTTTATTAATGTATATTAAACTCTCTTTCGTTGTATATGGGCATCATTTTAATTTTTCGTCAATTAATTTTGTAAAATTTCATTATACTCCCTAAATTGGTAGACTAACCACTATAAAATCGCTATTTTATAGAGAAACAGAGACAACAAAAGTTCCTAACATCTTTGACATTCATCATATGTTAGTGAAGGATACAACTATGCATTTAAACTGTATTTTCATATTTTTTATTTTTCTCTAAATTTATGTGTCAACCCCTACAAAAATATTAAGTTTTTCAGTAAATTCTCTGTATACTGAAGCCTATGATCTTTAGTGTTGTTTTAAAATTTCTAAACACATTTTACATTTTTATTAATGTATATTAAACTCTCTTTCATTGTACATGGATATCGTTTTAATTTTTTGTCAATTAATTTAGTAAAATTTCATAATACTCCCTAAATTGGTGGACTAACCACTATTAAATCGCTATTTTAAAAAGAAACGGAGACAACAAAAGTTCCAAACCTCTTTGGCCTTCATTATATGTTAGTGAAGGATGCAACAATGCATTAAAGCAATATTTTCATATTTTTTGAATTTTTCTCAAAATCTATGTGTAACCTCTATAAAAATATTGAATTTTTCAGTATATTCTCTATATACCAAAGCATATGATCTTTAGTGTTGTTTTAAAATTTCTTAACACATTCTACATTTGTATTAATGTATATTAAACTCTATTTTGTTGTACATGGGCATCGTTTTAATTTTTTGCCAATTAGTTTTTTAAAATTTCATAATACTCCTTAAAATGGCACTATAAAATCGCTATTTTATAGAGAAACAGAGACAACAAAAGTTTCAAACCTCTTTGACATTCATCATATGTTAGTGAATGATGCAACTATGCATTAAAACAGTGTTTTCATATTTTTGAATTTTTCTCAAAAAATCTATGTTAATACCTACGAAAATATTTAAACTTTTGGTAAATGCTCTATGTACTCAAGCCTATGATCTTTAGTGTTGTTTTAAAATTTCTAAACACATTCTAAATTTGTATTAATATATATTAAATTCTTTTTCATGGTACATGTACATCGTTTTATTTTATTGTCAATTAATTTTGGAAAACTTCATAATACTCCCAAAATTGGTGGACGAACCACTATAAAATCGTTATTCTCTAGAACAACGGAGACAACAAAGGTTTCAAACCTCTGTGAGCTTAAGAATTGTTGTCTCCGTTGTTGTCTCTGTCAGCTTAAGATTTGACCAGTCCGTCCCCCCTGCCGACACGAGGCGGTCCGCTCTCGTCACGTTAGCGTCTCAAGCAGCCGCCAACAGTCAACGGGTTCAGAACTGGGACCCTCGAGCCTAGCCCTCAGAGCCAATCTTTTTTCCGAAGTTACGGATTCATTTTGCCGACTTTCCTTGCCTACATTGTTCCATCGACGAGAGGATGTTCACCTTGGAGACCTGATGCGGTTATGAGTACGACCGGGCACTCGGTCCTCTGGATTTTCAAGGGCCACCGGGAATGCACCGGACACCACGCGACGTGCGGTGCTCTTCCAGCCGCTGGACCCTACCTCCGGCTAAGCCGTTTCCAGGGTGGGCAGGCTGTTAAACAGAAAAATAACTCTTTCCGGAATTCCCGCCGAGACTCCCTAACCTTGCCGTCAACTGTCATGTCCCGGTTCCGGAATTTTAACCAGATCCTCTTTCGAAGTTCGCACATAAGCGCTATCAGACGGGTTTTCCCTGACTCTTAGGATCGACTAACCCATGTGCAAGTACCATTCACATGGAACCTTTCCCTTCTTCGGCCACTATTGTGTGTGTTAAGTTAAGCATCCAGTATTTGATAGTCATCTAAATATTCATTCAAGGTTGTCTAACTTTGCTTTGATATGTTCCCCATCTTTTGTCTTCTCTTAATAAAAATACATTTAAGATCATCTACCTCATTGAATATTCATTACAAAATGAATCTTCTTATTGAAATCAGCCATGACTAAATTGGTCATGAGAAGAAGAATGAAAGAGTGAGATCACATTCAAAGCTGTGGTGTATGTCCAAAGAAGAAGCTAAAAAAGGTTGTTGTTGGTGATGGTGTTGATGGGCCTGATGGTGGTTATCATATTATATAGATCAACGGCCGCTTGTGAGAAGTCCTTTAAAGGATATGTAAAGATCATTGTTCTCCGTCCCGAATATCTCCTCCGACTTCCTCAATGTTTCCTAAGGGGGATGGAGATTGAAGATGATATGATTTTCCTTTTTTCGTTTCTAATTCATATAATACAAAAAGACACACTTGTCAGCTTAACTATTTACCTCACGGCTCTGCTTCCGAGCGTTAAGTTCCTTGATGTTAGCCAGGAATGCGCTGAACTGCTCGTAAGACAAACGGCTCCTGCACAACCATTCCCTCTTCTTATCTAGCTACTACCTCTAGTAAAACATTTATGTAACAATCTTAACATACCTGGCTTGTCTAAAGAACTCTTTCCCATCAATCCTCGCATGGCGAGCTGTATAATTAAAGACAATGAGACATATATCTATATATAATAATGATTGAGAACAGAGGAAAAACAATTAGGGAATATTGACCTGAAGTAGAATGTGAGCGAGGAGGAGAGTTTGGTACAGAAGATTGCTGGCTTGATGAGGACCACATGCGTATATGATCATACTGTGAAGCTGTTGGAGATGCGGCTCCTGAGAAGAGCTTAGGCGATGATGCAGCAGAGTAGCTTCTCGGAGATCCACCGGCCGAAACCATCTTTGGCGTTCCGCTAGGAGTTAACCCGGGCGGAGTCAAAGAGGCTCTTTGCCTTAAACCTGTTTCATGATTAAACCATTTATTTTATACATAAGAAGAAGAAGAAACACTGTTAGATGTGTGTTGATGGTGAGCATGAACAAATCATTTAAACATACATTACCTTGGTTGTTGTTGTTGGAGAAAGAATCGAGGGTGGATAAGCCATTTGAATTCTCATCTACAGAGAGCAAATAACATGAGAGAACAATCATTTCATTGACGAGACAGACAACCTCTTAAATGAAAAACAAAAAGAGCTTAGCGTGAATGCGAACAAGCTTAGAATACCTTTGTCTCTGACATCAGTGCTGTCGATTTGCTGTAAGAATACAAATAAGTATGTAAGATGAGATTGTGGTCGATAAAAAAAAAAAAGAGAAAGGAGTGAGCATACCGATGGATTCTCATCATTCAAAGACTGCATCAATTGTCTCTTGAATGCTTCCAGCTACAAAATAATGACAAGTAATTGAATCATAAATAATAATCAATCATCCCTAACAGTATGTGTAAAAGATAGGATAGGAGGGGAACCTTTGCATAATCACGACCGAGTTTCTTGGCAGTGATGGCCAGCGAATCTCGCTCTTGTCTTAGTTTCATCTTTCACATTTACAAACATAACCCCAATATTAAAAATTGGCAGCCTGATCAAAGTCAACAACTAGTGTGATTTGATTAATTCTTACATTTTCGTCGAGGGCGTTCTTCAGGGAGGAACCAGCCTCGTGGTATAGTCTTTCAAAGGAAGATGCTCTTCCCTCGAGATCATCGATAAGCTTATCCTTGTCACGAAGCTTCTGCGTGAGGACGGAGACTTGGGACTCTAGATTGGAGACCCTTGAAGCGATGGCCATTGACGTGATCTTCCTTGCTAGATCCAGTTGTTCATAAGGGTCCGTTGGGATCACCGCCAGAATCTCGTCCGACAGACTGAAGTCTGGTTGCGACATCTTCACCGGAGAGATTCCTACCAGCAGGGCCCGACTCCGATCCCTAACCACTTTTGTTTTTAATTTTGTTTTTATTTATTGGAGAGAGAAAGACAGAGACCGTCACTTTTTTGTCTACATATTATTTTTATATTGACAATGAAAACCTGTCCTCTTGCTATTTCTTTTTTTTTTTTTTTTAAAAGGCGTCCATTTCTCTTTTTTTTTTTTTTTTACATCGACCTCCATTTCTCTTATTTGTCATCTAAACACACAACTTTCATGTTTTAGACCCTTTAGCTATTTATTATTTATATAAAAGACCTCACCTACTTTTATTTGACATTTAAATCTCCTCTTACAACTTTCATGTCTTTATACCCATTCCCTACTTCTTTGTTTTATCTAAAAGTCCTCAACATCTGCTAATTGACATTTAAACTCATTTCACTAAAAGTTTTTTCGCTCTTTTTTAAAACGAAAACAATATGTTCATACATGCAGAAAAAATTTATCCGGTCAATAAAATTAATTTTACACAAAAATAACTATGAGCATGTGTTTCAAGAGTACAACATACACAACTATAGTGGGAAAATGACCTAGTTAGATCCAAACAATTTGCTTTAAATACAACCCCAATTCTATTTTAATTTAAATGTCCAATCCGAACTCCTTTCCGTTAAGCAAAACCTAATTTGACTAACATTTAGTTAGTCAATCGTTAAACCTAAATTAGTCATAGCGCAAAGCCGATAAGTGGATTCGATATGGACAGTAAAATAACATTTGTTTGCCTTCTAACACAAGACTACGATGTCTTTTTGTAATTGTGATCAAGTAAAGCTTTTAACCATTCTTCCTCTTTTCTCTGCGACAAACACGAGTTATTAGAAAGAAAATTCATAATCTGAAATCTCAAAGAACTCAAGTTTTTGGAGAAGGTATGTTAATAATTGTTCGGTTTTATGAAATTATGGAAGATGAACTCCAAAGAGGGTTTTCTAAGATTTGTAAATATGGAGAGCATGTTGTAATCCAGACATCAACGACGGCTAAAACCCCAGAACGGCTGAGCTCATATATAAAAGATGGGTAAGTTGTTTATGTTAAGAACATGTCAATTTCGGGTTTAGTAAGTACATGGGTTTGCAGTTCATCTTGACAAAATTGGTCTCAAAACAGATATATGTATGGTTGGAGAGATTGAAGAGATAATTGAAAAGGTTGAAAACATTGAAGAAACATCCATAACTTTTAAAAAGGGTTTAATGTCCATGACTGACAAATCTCAAGATGAAGTTCTTCAGCACCAGCAACAATGTGCTCACCTGACTCTTCCATCGTGCAAACATACTTTAATACCAAAATAGATCCTAATCATCTGCTGAGAAGTATAAAGAGGAAAAATTAAAATTTGTGTTCAATCCTAAATAAAATCATATTTGCATCAAGTTATCAAAAAAATGTTAACACATATAGGCGAAAACAAGAATATACAAAACAAGTTACCAAAAATAATGTGATCCAATCAAAACTACCACTTTCCTACTACATTTCATTAAAAATAATGTGGTACAAGGAAAGTGGTATAACATCAAGCAAACATTAAATCTTACGAAACGAGACAAATTACAAAACGAGCAACAAAGAGTTGGATTGGTATAATAATAGTAATCAAAGACGATAAGCAAACAGTGAGTATTGGTCATCTACACATTATTAGCTAAACCTATGCAGATCCAATTCAAAAAATAAGCATCAACAACAATCGGAGAAAACCCTCCGAACATCGTAAGAGAATAACAAGGAAACGGACTAACCAACGAGAGGAAGAAGAGATAGCTTGGGAAAAATATAGGTGCGAGGAGGCGTTAGATAACTCGAAATCTAAATATATAGTCTGTCAACGAAATGCCTATAGTATATGCTTCATCTCTTCTCAAAACGAAACAGGATGAAGTAATGCCCAAACAGGCAGGGAAAATTTGTCCGAGTCTTAAAATCAATTTTACACAAAAACAGCTATGAACATGTGTTTTAAGGATACAACATACACAACTGTAGTAGTAATCTTTTTTTATCTGAATACCAAAACCTGTTTTTCATCATTTTTCTTCAAAAAAAAAATCCCCTCTACTACTTGTATGATCAGTCTGCGTAGGGCTGTGAGTCCATGCACAAGTGCACCAACTTTCTCTGGTACTGCTGAAAGTATTCGCAAACCGCTGCTACTTCTTCCTTCTCTGGTTCTAGACCTGGCAGATCCGTCATTACTGTGCCTAATTCCCCAGTAGACTCTTCGTCTTGGCTTGATAGCTCGTTTACGATTTCTGAATGGATCTCGTTACAGGCCAGCACAAACATGGCTACTGTGTCCGGCTGTTGCACCTCCTTGAGAGCTGCAAGCGCCTCTTGCAGGGAACCAGCGGCCACATATAAGATAAGTGCCCTACATCGATATAAAAGTACTTTCTTTTGTCATTATGTGATCTCTTCTTCTTTAAGATGAAACTATGTCCCCTCTTTTTATTTTTCAATTGAACAGTATTAACAAAGTAAGTATGATTCGGTACCTCCACACATTGTGCTCCGCGTGGAGAACATGATCAGCCCACCTCTGCAATACCCTGAGTAGAGAGAGATAATTGTTAAAGCGAGGGGGGGGGGGGGGGGACGAGATCACAATAATTACCAACACCAATTCTAGGGAATAAAAATCAGTCAGATTCGAGGGAGAATGAAACGGTAAAAGAAATTACCTGGCATAATCCGATCCTTCTAAATGTGTGGCAGCCAAGGTAGCAGCATCTGTCCATCGCCCAGAATCTTGTAGCTGAAATATTATTAATGTATTTAATGTGTTGCCCACTGTTTACTAAACCAAAGCTAAAACACTCCCTAATAGTTTCTAAGATGATGATCCTAGTCGAAGTATAGTTCAGAAGAATATACAATATCTCGTATTACAAAGGAAACAACGAAGCTAACCTGTGAACAAGCTTCTTGATGTCTTCCAACCGCGCATAGAAGATGAGTGCCAGTGAGCGAATTGTCCGTCCTTACCATGTTGGCTGCAACAACCTGTGTGCACCAAAAGTTATCAACGGATCTTTTTTCTTTTTAAAGAAAACAAAAGACTATCAAATACGTAAGATAGATACCTTCAGTGCAAGGTCGAGAAGAGATTTAGACACAGCTGAAGAGAGTGCAACGGCTCGGAGAGCATTTGGATAGAAGTATGGAGAATCTGGAGCAGAAGTAAGCAACAAACTAACAGCTGCTTCCAAATTTCCAACTGATATCAGCCTGATCACAAAGCAATTCACTTGTCACCGCAAGATCTAAAGCTAGTAAACTCAGATTGGAAAACTAAAACCTAAAAACTTCGAATTTTAAGTTTCTGGTCTAGTTTCCAAGAACAAAGTTCATGACTATAATTAAAGTAGTTAATTGGTGTTTAGAAAGTCTAAAGCATGACTCGTCCAGCTATTTCTCTGTTTCTATAAGACCCAAATATTTTTTGAACTTACAAATTGCTCTGTTTCTCGCATACCAGTTGCCATTAGTCTATTGTAGCAAAAATAATCATGCACTGCGTATCTAAGCATATGATCTCTAGTCTTCTTTCTAGCTTTGAACATACCACTGGCTTCGTCACCATAAATATCAAAGAAAAAGAAAAATCTATTTGCATCTGGAAAGTTGCATATTCAGTTATGATTCAAGATGGACACAGTTTCTCTCAGCTTTAAGACTTCTAAAATATATAGTTTCAACTTCATACAAGAGCTAATATAAAAATAAACCAAACTTTTCAGGTAATAAAATGAAAAGAGCTGAAGATGAAAAACTAACTCGTGTACTTGTTTCTGAATGCAATCTTCTCCCTCCAATTTTTCATGCCAAGGAAGACGTTCATTGGCACGTGTCCATAATTCTTCTCGCTCAAAAGCCATTAGTCTAAGTGAACCATCGCACTGTTCATTGAAATGGGTAATATAAGTTCATAGACAAACACATTGCAAATGAACATATAATGCTCTAAGCAAAGGAACTTATTTCGTCGACGGGAATGGCTAGAATGAAAAAAAAACATTATTTTGAAACTGACCATAGAATCTATCTTCCTGGCTTCAGGTGCCGATGAACCAGTAAATGATATTTTACTCGGCATTGATGCTTCATCAACTCCTGAGGCCGAAGCAGGGGAAGGAAATTTCTGCGGAGACTTTCTCATCAGCTTGTTCATCAGATGGCGAATGGCCCGAGGCAGTTGCAACCAGAAATAAGCTTCGGAGGTTTCACCAAAAACTGCAGCCGCAAAAGCAAATCTTGCAGCATAACCTTTCTTGACCACATCAGCATAGATTTTTGCTCTCTCATCATCCAATAAGCAACCTAGGATGAACAAAATTTAGAGCAGGGTAAGAACTAGAATACTGAAACAGATACCTAGAACGAGAGACGTTAGTCTGGTACTGATACTATACTAAAAGAGAAAACAACCTTCTTTCCGATAGGGTTCTAGTATCTTCAGTAGCATCTCTGGCACTACAGGGTCTCCTAAAGGTGGTAACTGAATCATGTAGCTCCGAAGATCTTTAGAGGATGAAGCCATTCCACGGATCAAATGAGGCCTTTTCTCCAAACTGGTGCTACAAGTATTAAACCAAGATGGTTTCACTCCCAACTGTAAGATCATCCGTAGTGCCTGCATGCATAATAATTTAGAAACATTGCTCTCAGAATCTTTCATGGGTCATATGGGCTGAGCTTATAGACACTAGTACTTGTACATAATTTCAGTAGTGTGCCAAGACTGAGTACCACAAAGACTTCAGAAACAAGAAGTATTCCTAAGTAAAGAAAGTTACCAGCGCATGGGGTACAGGAAGTAGGATAGGGGAGTACATAGGCATAGGGCGGAATCTCTCCTTTACAGATTTAGACTGGGGCACAAAGCTACCCTTCTTTTCATTTCTGCAAAAATCAGAAGAAAGAAGTTGGAAAAATAAGATAGCAAAAGTGATTGTAGCCAACTTAGGCTTGGATCAATAATAATAGCAAATCCGTAACAAGATCCTATATTACATGCCTAACTAGACAGACAAGGTAGAAAAACTTAGACATTCTATACAGTTTTAGTTATATGGGGAGAAACAACAGATAATGACTTTAAAACTTTATGTGAACAATATCAACATGTTGACAAGAAACTAATCCTAATCTGAAATCATTCACGTGACTCTGAATACGAATAAATTTCCACAAAGAACTGGTGTATACATACACTATAACCTCAACGAGTCGGAAGGTGCTATCAGCTCCAGCAATGCATAGAACGAGTGGATCATTTTTATCAGTTCTCAGAGGCAACCAATCAAGTTCCAGTACAAGGGTGCCAGGAATCTGGGGCTGCAGAAGCGACTGGGCTACCGGATCTGGTGAATCCTGCAGCAAAATTCAGTAGCAACTGTCAAAACAGATATTTTAGGTTGACCGAGACATATTTCAAACAACAAGTATCAATAAAAAGCCAGTATTGTGCTTCTTTTCTCCTCAAATTGCAGAATATTAGTAAGATAGCTTTGAAAACACAAGACGTGCCCAACTAATAGGAAATAGCGAATTCTCTTAGGACTCACAAGATCATATACAGAGAATGTATTGTCATTAAATAGCACAGCTACACGCCCTCGGCTGCGATCTCCAGCAACAACAGGTGAGAATTTGATTCTACGTACTCCGTCTCTGTGACTATTAAATGCAGATGACTGTCCAGTTGTTACATCCCACCATCTTATGTTTCCTGATCTATCTCCCATAACCTGAAAAAGAGAGTAAAATATGATTTCCCATGAAAAAAAATCAAAAAGAACTGGAAAGTGAAAAGAAACTAACCACGTGAGGCAAGCGATAAGCCATGGCGGTGACCAGTCCATCTGAAGGAACAAATGAAGTAGATGGCCACTTTGGTCTAGAAACAGAAGCGGATCATGTATGTCAGTAAATATAGAAGCAAGATTACACAGCAATCAAGGTCTGAGAAGGTGATTTTTGATTCATGTGAAAGCGAATGAAAGAAACTATCAAGCAGTGAAATGTCAACACTTTTCTGAAATGGACAACGAAGATCCAATCATTATCTCACAGTTTTTCTAAAAACGAATTTAGTGACGCATGGCATTAGAGAGAAATCATAGAACAAAATGGAATAAGGACAAGGTACGCTATAATGTGCAATCACTATTTCAGAATTTTCAGCAGCCCTAAAATATAATCTGCATTTGGCCAAGGAAATTAAACGCACCTATAAGGGATTGCTAGTTTACGTACTAATGAAGATCTTTATACTGGAGAGATAAAAATTTCAGAACAACAATTGAGTTAATGGAACAATCTGCTATACCTGAAATCTCGAATCCTACGTCCTTGGACTTCAAATACTCCAAGGGCACCGTTTACCAGTGCAAATGCAAAACTCTCTACAGTTTCCTCATGCGACCCATCCGACTCTGCAAATATGTTAATTACCGACCATTAGAAAAAGATACATCAGACACTGGGCTAAGTTTAAGATATCACAGTTTTAGAGTCATAAATATCTCACTAGAGTCCGCTGAAGCAGTTACTCCTTCAGATGATGGCTGAAATTGCTTGGACGGACCGCTTTGAACTGGGCGTGGAACTGCTGGAAGCGTCCATTCTACGACGGTAAAAGGAAGAGCTAATGATCTAAGCTACAATAAGAAAGAAAAACAAACATTAGAATACATAACCTCGAAAAGATAATAAACACTCCAAAGTTAGACCTGGCGTGTATATAAACAAGCCTCAAATGCAAGCGCATTTATATATTAAGAACACTTATAGTTCCTGTTTTGACCCACTCTCCACATTATCATTATTTTCTTCTTGCTGGAATAGACATTGACAAGGCTAGGAGAGGCAAGAAAAGAAGCCACAGAGAGTAAGTTGCTTAAAACGACCCTCCTCTAATTTTCAAAAGGTACAAATTTATCATTCAAGCATATTATAACTCATTAGGCATTATGATGTTCAAGAGCCAACATGAGCCAAATTATTCAACCTTACTAAAGTTTCATGTGCAAAAAGCATAACCTGGTCAAGGGTGTGTTAGTTGAAACCTGAAACTTGAAAGTAAATGGACATACGAAAAAAAAAATTCATATGGATGAAAGTTGCAGAATATATGAGTCAACATCTTAGCTTATATGTGAGAAAGAAAAGGTTGTTATCACTCATTGGTACTAAGTCACGTAGAAAAAGCATATATTCTTCGGGGTTTGAGCTCACTCACCATGACTGGATGCTTCGTCATTGCCCAAACTTCTACAGGAGCATCACGGAATAGAATTAAAAGATACCTGCAACAAGACAAAAAAAAATTCTTAGCATGGGGGAGGTCTCTAAAGCTCTGGGCCCAAGTAATTACTTCTACTTTTACAATAGTTCCTCATCCTTAACATAGTGAGCCAGTATCTTCTATAATCTACATATTACATTTTTCATCTCATAATGGAACATGTTTCATATACCTAAGTGAGACACTGTTTCTAAGCTTAAACCATCAATGACAAGCTGGTAGCTTGAAGTGCACAAAGCCATTTGTTACATTGTATAGACATCAATTACTCAAGCAAACCAAATTACATTAAACTTCAACCTTCCGGAAGAAGAAGTTCTAAGAGCTCTTATGGGAGTTCGCTCTGGCTTTTGTAAATCCCGAAATGGTTTATTCAACCCACTCCTAAGGCAGGTAACAACAAGCTTATTTATGTAGCCTCTGCTTTTGTCATTCACCTGAAACCACAAAACAATGCATGATGTTGGATGTCCAGTTCTCAATTCTATTAATTTTTTCGTTAAGCTACTGGAAATAAAACTAAACCAAACAATCTTCTTAATCCTGATAGAAACCAATCCCAAACTGAAAACTACTACGAGAAAACAGAAGAAAGCAATGAAACGTAACTTGATCCACTTTAAATTTATGTGCACACCTGACTATAAGAAAATGAAACTAATCTTGAGTTTCCAAGCCACCGAAGTCCCCTAACTACTCCCGTATGAACCGACGTGCTTGCAGCAACAGCATTTGTCGATACATCAACAACATCGATTGTTCCGTTCTGAGTTCCCAAAGCAACCAGAGGAATAGCTGCTGCAGGAATGTTACCGCCTCCTTCATTTGATATCAACCCGTCAATCAATAAATCAATTTAGTATTCCTAGGAACACCATCAGTATTAAGTATACAAGGGAGAATATAACTAACTCGCTAGGGTTGCTGTAAGAGAAGGAGATGGAACAGCAAGTGTAGAGACTGTGGAAGAAAGAAGCTGAAGCTGTCCATCCAGGCTGATCTGCATTGAGCGATGTAAAACAAGTAAGGGTCACTAAACAAGTATTGATGAAAACACTACCGTAAAGACGAGGAACCTGGAAACACTAACTTCTATCCTCTGGAAGAGCAACCATTAAGTAATTATCAAACTAGTTAACACAAAAAAACTTCAAGCCACCAACCTTAAATGATAGGTCTGATTTGCCAAAGGAGGAAGTTGATATGTGGCCTCTGCTTCGACTTGTAGTTGCAACAACTAGTCCCTCATCCAGATCTGAGGGATCTTTTTTCTCTAGTGCTTCAGGATGTGCTGCTTCAGAGCCAATGTTCAAGTCTGACACATTTTTCAGAACATCTTCAACTCCTTCAGCGCTTAAGACCCACTTCCATATTTTACCGTCATCAGAAAGGGAGATAAAAGTTGTCTTAGAGACAAGAAGGCTTTCGTCGTAAAAGTCAAATGGGTTATCAAAATCCACAGAGGAAGTTCCATCGGGGTGAAGTTTTGTAATAGTTTGCATGGTGGAATCCGATTGACTGAGGAGAATAGCCAGAGCTGAGGGAGAAGGGATGGACATTCCAATAGATGGCAAAAACTCTTCCATGGTACACATGACATGCACCTGTTCTCCTCTGCAATGATATGTAACTAGCAATAGTTTAGAAGAATATCCAGTTTAATCAACATAACAAGATACAAAGTCATGTTTATAACATGAATTTGAACCACGAAGCTAAGAACTATAAAAACTAAGCTAGACAGTATAACAGTTCAGATATGACCATATATGGATATTGACTTGTTCCTTAGCTATGAAACCCATTACGTATTTTGACTGCTGTGATTTTCAACAGGTTAGCTTTCTCAAAGACTAGCGAGGGCCATCAAACATGAACCAATACAACTTGGGAAGCTTCCTATTTCAGTAAGTTTTCCTAAACATTCGCACCAAAATAAATAAATAATAAATGAAGCAGATAACTAAAGTAGCAGCATTGCCCTGAAAACTAAAGCCTAAGATAGTCTAAACAGCTAAAGCACCTCCAACCATATTGTCACAGTTAGAGAGGAGAGCACATAGATTTGCTTCAATAAGGGGAGGGCGATGATATCTTACTGTTGGCGACGCCAAATGCTGAGCCTGCCATCGAGGTGAGCACAATAAAGCAACTCCTTGTTGGGATCCGGCAAGACATCCATAAACTTGGCACAACCGCGAGGTAAGGGGGTGGAGGAGAGAGGCGTCTCGTACTGGAGATCAAACACCAAGAGCTCCCTGGGGAAGGTCACGAAGAGTATGTTCTTCCAGTGTGGGGAGAAGGCAAATCTGGCAAAGTAGAGAGGAAAGGCAGCGGAAGCAGGGGAGGAATTGCCATTGCCATTGCCATTGGTGGCGGCCTCTCTTTCGAGCCTGAGAAGGTCAGTGGAATCCGTGTTGATCTGCATCTCCTGGATGACGACGTCATTCTCAGTGTCGCCGAGAACCTTGATGGACAAGAGGAATCCCTTGAGGCCAAGGACGCAGAAATGGCGAGAATCATAGGGATCGCGGCGGAGGCAGGAGAGAAACTCGGAGCCGGAGTCGTACTTCCAGAAAACGCCGTCGTTGGTGTAGATAGAGAGAAAGGAAGAGCCGGAAATGGAGGCGAGGACATGGGTATCACGGCGGGCCTGGACCCAGCAGAGGTCCTGGACGCCAAGCTTGGGATCGGAGGAGGGATTAAGCCAGACGACGACGGAGCGAAGATGGAAGTCAACGAGGGCGACACGGCCGTGGCGGTCGGCGACGGCGAGGAGAAGGTGGGAGGCGGAGGGCTCGGAGGAGAGGAGATCGCGGGGGAGGGGGAGAGGGATCCAGCGGACGGAGGTGACGAAGGGGGAGAGGGCGCCGGGAGGAGGAGGGAGAGGGATGGTGGAGACGAGCTGGAGGGAGCGAGAGTCAACGACGGAGACGGAGGAGCCAGAAGCGAAGGCCAAGAGACCGGAGGCGCTGAGATCGGAGGATCCGAAGTTGTTGCGGCTCGGAGGACCTGGGAGCGTCGCATCCCACGTGTCCGTTGGCGACGGCTTCGCTGCTGCCATTCGATTCTTCCTCTATCGATGGATCCGATCGATTTCTTTCTTTTTTATTTGGGAGGTAAGGTGATTGATTTTAGGTTGTGAAAGCATCCATTTGCGCTCCCATCCATCAATGCCTTTAAATGTACTAATGAGATCAAGAAATCAAGTTTCTTTTTCTTACTCCGTTCTTTTTTTTTTTACTACACTGTTTCTCTTCTTTTTTCTTGGCCTAAGATCATCCCAGATTCAGTCCAACCTTTACTCATGCATTCTAACATTTCCAACAATCCATTCATAAGAATTGATAGGCAGAGAGAGATATGGTCGTGATAAAAAGTGAAGCTGAACTTCTTCTTGCGATCTAGGGTGAGGTTACAACCATTTATCCTCAATCACAACAGAAATCCGTGGTAGCCTAAAATGACGAGGTCCCAAATCTCTTATGAAGTTGATAAACTATACAAGGTCCCAAATTTCGAGATTATTTTGTATGTTGTATGAGATAAAATATGGGCCGGAAGATCTTACTCAATTAATTAATCTATTTAGTTAGTTATATTATAAATGAGCATTTTTCACCATATTTTTACTATATAATACAGTGAAACATTTATAAATTAATAATATTAGAATTACACCAAAACTATAATTTTTTTATTAATTTATAAAGATATTAATTTATCGATATACTAATTGAACCAAAAGCTCAATTTGATAAATTAACAAATTTTGTCTTTTTTTTTTGTTTTTGGTAAAGCATAAAGCATCGATCAACATAAAAAATCCTTTAGTTGAGTTACATACAAATAAAAACCACATGATACTGCCATATGATTATTTAGAAACGATCGATTATTCTCATGGCAGCATCAGAGAGTTGAGCATAGATATTGATTTGGCTATAAACTGTGAGAGAGACGAACTCGGCAGCTTGGAGATTGTTTCCGCACATCAGAGGAAAGCCCAGCGCATGCTTTATAGATTGTCCCGCTTTGTCGTATTCACCTGTTTTCAGACCCTTTTTGGCATCCGGCAGTGCTTTTGTCATTGTCTCCGACAACTCCTTTTTGCAACCCTCCAGAGCTTTCCTGATTGCATCACCATCTTTTTCTTTCTTTAACAACAGTTTCGTAATGTTGCTGCACTCATATAATATTTACCAAAACAGAGAGGTTACACAAGGGGAATACGTACGCTATATGTGTTTTGAAAAAATATATTCTATGAATATATTATAAATCAGTAATAAATATGCATGGTCGTAATAAATAAGTGAAAACTTGCTTGGTAAGGACATTGAGGTTAGAGTTGAGACAGTATATGACGATGCCGGCGATCCCAACAGGGTCTGCATGGACGGAGGCTGGGTCGGATTCGAGGCATTGCATGCATATGGTCGGGACTCGTGCGTTGTGGCATTCCCTTATCATTAGGCCCTTGTCTGCGTAAATCGGAATTGGGCCAGAGAGCACCACAATTAGTGTTACCAGAAGAAACTTGATCATCTTCATCATCATCATGCTAATTAGTAAGTAATCTCTTAGTTATTATATTTCCTAGCGTTTGAGATGGTGTGTGAATGAAATGCTTATTTAAATTAAGAGCATCAATAGTAGTGAGATATACAAACGAGCATTTCATAAATAGTTTTAATATTATTTAGATATCTATTTAAATTTAAATGATAAAAGAAAAATTGAAACAATTACAAGGTGACAAGACATTAATGAGTTTCTTGACTATCTTTCCTGTGTAAAAGGTCTTTTCAAGAAAAAATTCATGTTACAAAAGTTTCTTTAAAAAAGAAACGTTTTTTCCATTTTTCCTCTCTCTCTCTCTATCTTCCTTTACAAATATTTTATTTTTGTTTATTGATTATTATATATACATAAATAAATAAAAATAGAAACTTGTTTTAAATAATAGTATATTTTATATTAATTAGTCATACAATTTTGAATATAAACAGATGATTGATTCAAGAGAGCCCTTGATTCAATTATTTGGGGTACACTGGCATGAATCTATTAGATAGAATATGTTTAATTAGAGTATGTCTATAATCGATCGTTTTAAGAATTAACGTAAATATAACATATATAAAACTAAAAAAAATATATAAAACTAATTTTTATAATAATATTATAGAAATTATTTTAAATTTAGGAGAACGCATTGAGAATTGATGCAGATGTTCTTAGAACAAGATGGGAGAATCTTATATATAATGAGGCACTTTTGCCTTTCCTGAAGCTATCCACGTGTCCTTTTTCTTTAAAGACGATGGGTCCCACGCTGAAATCAGATCTTATATATAATGAGGCACTTTTGCCTTTCCTGAAGCTATACACGTGTCCTTTTTCTTTAAAGACGATGGGTCCCACGCTGAAATCAGAAATGGATCCGTGCTTATTAACTGCAAATGTGGTTGTAGTCTTTGAAAGCCTGTTTTGTTTTTGAAAGTTTTGGCCCACTTATGGCCTTTCGCGTTTGGTCTCGCTTACGCTCAAAACGTTGTGTTTTGAGACCTCTCCATCTGATTAGGGTTTCATCCTCTCTTCCTTACAGAACTGGGTCCGCCGTTTTCACATCTCATGATCTGCAAAACGCATGTTTAACTTCTCATCTCTTCACCTCTCCAGTTTGTTCTCTCTTTATTTCTTTCAATTCTGGAATAAATGTTATTTGCATTCAATCTACTCCCGGTTACGACGCTTCCGTTTTCTTCTTCTGAGAGCTATATATATCTGCGATTTGACAGCATGCTTGATCCTCAGAACCACTATCAGTTTATCATATTCTAAAGCTTTGAAATATTCAAAAAGATGGCTTCCTCCGATGTTGTTGTCGCTCACTCAGCCTTCGATGTTCTCCGCCTTGGAAGATCTGCCCAGTTCATCGTTGGTCGTCTGCTACGTTTTTGGGACTCTAAGAACATCAAGAAACAGGGTGAATTCATGGGAATCACTCTGCTCCTCCTTGATGAAAAGGTCCGGTCACGATTTGAGTTTTCCCTTTTGATTTAATTTATTTTACCAGCCGCTAATCCAAAACTTAACTCTTCGATTGCAGAACTCGGTTATACATGGATTCATTCCTGCTGGTCGCTCCCCTTATTACCGTCCGTTACTGAAAGCGGGCTCAGTCGTGAGAGTTTCGCGCTTTGAGGTTGCAAGATGTACAAATATGTACAAGATAACAGACCATCCTTTCGTGATCCGGTTCATCCCTCAGACAACCATTGATGAAGTTGTCGCTAACGCTCCCGTGATCAACGTTGAGAAATTCATGATACGCAAGTTTGACCCTCTCCAAGCTCTCGCAAACACTAATTTGGAGCTTCCCGGTTTGTTTCCGTCAACGTTTGCTACTTTTTTTTACGTCATTATATGTTGTTCATTGAAATTAAATTGAATTAATTTATGCATTGCAACGCAGATGTTGTGGGGCAGATTCAATCTGTCCAAGGTTCGGACCTGAAGGACGCTGGAGTGATGAGTCGAGTTACTGTCCGTTTAATGATTGAACCGTAAGTAATTAAATCTGTTGTTTAGTTTTCAGTTTTTCTAAAATGTCGTCTTCATTGTAATCACTTATTTCCATATGCATTACAGGATGGTGGTCGTGTACCTCTCTTTGTGGGATGATGCTGCATCAAAGTTTAGGGGTCTCATTAGCTCAGGTGATAGGACACAGTCAGTCATGGTGGTCACAACCGTGAATCCCAAAATATTTGGAGGTTTGTAAACTCTAACCTTTCTCATTGTTTTTTAATAATGGTTTGTCAATTTATATACTTATACTAGCTATAATGTTGGCCCACTTTGTGCTATCCGAAACACTTTTCATTCCGCAGGTAACCTGTACCTCAACTCTACCCCAGCGACGAAATTTTATTTCGACCGAGCTCTAGAAGCTATCGTGGAGTTCACGGCCAGGTATGCACCCATTATGTTTTTTTTGTTCAAGTAATTAATAATCTTATAGTAGCGTAACGTCCCTCTGGTTTCAGCTTAAACGCCCCCTTGGGAGAAGCTTTTCCGTGCATCGACAACAAAGACGGCATAAGAAAGAAGGAAGTTGTCTCCATTGGAGAGCTGAACAAGTTCATTACCAGCTCTGATGAACAGGTTAAATTCTTAGATCCAAACATGGTTACGTTGTGTTTGTTTTTAAGCCAAAAAACCACTTAAAAATTAATCTACTGACTTGGTGCAGACGCAGGAAGCTGATTTCATTTGCAAGGCTCGGGTTATGGAAGTCCTGCAACAGAATGGTTGGTCTTTCATTTCTTGCACTGGCTGCAGCAAGAAGCTTGAAAAGTTTGGGAGCTCTCTCCGTTGCAACCGTTGTGCTAATCCTAACGTCACAGGAGTTATAAAGTAGGAATTTGCTATTACTCAATGTGGGAAATTTAAAACTATTTTCCCTAATTACGATCTTGTATGTCACACTCTGTTTCAGGTACCGTGTTGAACTTGTCGTTGATGATGGGGCTGATAATGCCACTTTTGTGGTCTTCGACAAGGAGATGGTGAAGCTGACTAAGCAGGATGCAGCAGGCCTGACTCTAGATGAGGTTTGTAACTTCCTGCTCAGACCATGTGTTGATCGCATCCAGCTCTCAAAACCTCGCTATATTTTTCTATGTTTGGAATGATTGCAGATGAATGGTGGTGAGAGCGAGGAACTCCCGCAAATGTGTTAGAGACCTTGCTGGAAAAGAAATTATTTTCCATATACGTGTGACACCATTCAATTTTACCCCAAACCACCGTACTTTCACTGTCTCTTCAATCCTTGACATCATCCCTTCCGAGGTATTACATATAATATTGTTTGGATTGCCTTGTGAACTAAATAATTTCATAATAACAGAATTTAAACTCTCTTGCAGACGTTTAAGACCACTGAAGATGAATATGTTCAGGTTGAAGGTGGTGAAGCGTCGGCATCTGCCAGCAAGAATGTCAAAGGTGAAGCTAATGAACCAAGTCCATCTGCTGATGGAGTCGCAGAAGGGACCCGTAAAAGCCTCCGTGAGTGAAGTTAAAAAGCAGGACCACCGTCAACCCACCTATGTTGTCGTTTCTTCTATGTACTTTCTTATTTTAAACTTTCCATTTCCTTTCTGTTTCAAGGTTTTTTTTTTCAAGACACCAATGCTTTTTAATGTTTAAATACAAGGGTTTGACGGAATATTTAGCATCGTTGATATCAAACTTTGCAAAAAACATTTAGTGAAAGTATAAAATTTTAATATAATACTATCTATTTGCCCACACCATGCATCTTCGTGATTATGGGTCCTAATTAAACTGAACTTTACAATTACGCCAAGAGTTTTCCCAACCCTCCAATAAAAAATCAAGTTAAGAATAATGCATCAGAAAATGAGCTAAGAACTACTAGAAATGTTTATCCACTGAACTTTTTCCTCATCATTTATGAATCCATACGAGGAAAAAAAATTGAACTCTCTCCACATAAGAAATTATCTTCCTTCTGCTAAGGAGTCATATTTCAAATCTATCCTCCCCTGTTTTGTCTATGTAATGACTTCATCTGTCGTTCTTTTTCATTTCATAAGTTAAAAATAAACGAGGCTATTTTAATTGGAGACAGGAACTTATCTTTTCGTTTAAAATGTTGCAAGCTTATTGAACATTACATTCACTCTGCCGTATCTCTCCCCTGCAACCAATGCCAGTGGTGTTGCGAGGTAGAAACTTAACATGTTCATTTCAAAAAACAGCTCACCCTTTTTTCGATTCTGATCAGTCACATAATTATTTATTCCAGGTACCGTGTTGAATTATTGGTCGATGATGGGAATAATTATGCCACATTTTTAGTGTTCAACAAGGAGATGCTCAAGCTCATTAAACAAGATGCAGCTACTCTACTTCATGATGAGGTTTCTGTTTCTTACCACACCATTGTGCAAACTGTAACAATCACTGATACTTATAACCTACTGCACATCAATGAAACCGCAAGTGTTCAAGTGAAATATGGGGAACCAGCAACTTTGGTATCTGCCAGCTACACGTCAACAGATGAGGTCGAAAAAGGTGGACGCACACACTCAAGGGAGTGAGCGTTTCAAAACAACACAAACGTGAACCGAACCCTGCCCTGCTTCCGTCTCTTTAGCGTTTTTTAAATTACCATGCAATTTTCTCTTTTAGACTTTCTAATTTACCACTTTCCAGTCTTTTTTTTTAAAAACCACCGTTCATGCAATGTACCTCATCTAAGGCTCAAACTTTCTTAATTTCAATAGTTTCAAAGTTCACGTCATATTTATTAGCATCATTCAATTTTATAAAAAAACATTCACTTCATGACACACAATACCACTACTAAACATGCAAAACTATATACGTCTGTTGAGTTCAACCATTGTTCAATTCCATTTCAAGTTAGAAAAATATCAACCATACAAAACTGCACTTAAAGAATTAAATAAATTATTCACTCTTCTTCTTAACATCATCACTCTTCTCCTTCTTATACATCTCTTCACTCTTTTTCTACACTCCACATCCATCAACCTTACCAATTGCAACATCTCAAAGATTTCTAACATCCCCGCGCTTGCGCGGGGCTAAGCCCCTAGTGTGATTGAATGACAGAGGTTGTTACACGTCTTCTTTTGTCTCAGAGCTATAATGATACAACAATTACCAGTTTGTAACCGTCGTCAGTTCATTACATCAACTTCTTGCAATTTAACCAACATAGCTAAAAGCTAATTAACACGTGTTTGACCAAAAAAAATTACCACGCAATGGTGGTTTTTGATCATTTGATGTCAGATGTTTGTGCAGATGTGATGAATGAAAGTATTATTCAGATGAAAAAAAAAGAGAAGCTAAAATCTATATACACTTAACCAGTTCTCTTGCTAATTAGCGGTGTAATACAATTGGTCATCATATACACCGATTACTTTTTTCTATCTCTTGTTTTTCTAATTAAACTTTTAAGCAAGGTCCTTGACAAAAAAAACTTTTATGCAAGGTTAGTTCTAGTTTTAATCTGAAACATAGGTGAAAAGCAAGTTGAACAATGTCTTTTCATATGATAAAAACAAAATCACAATTGATTCTTATGTGATAGCGGCGGGACTTCAAACATGCAGAGAACATAAACTAAAACAATCCTAAAATGATGGACAAACTTAAGATGTTATCAAATCGTTTTAAGAATAGAGTACAGATTCTCTAGCAGAGCAGAGTTTACTAAGAAAAAGAAACACAGCAAAAAAAAAAACATTTGGCTAAACAAAAAACAGAATACAGGGTCCGCTATGTTGAATCATCCCCTACTCGTCGTCATCCTCACTCTTTGACTTCTTCTTCTTCTTCGATTTCTTCTTGCTGTGACCATCATCAGTCTCCTCGTCTCCTCCAGCAGACTTACTCTTCTTTTTCTTCTTCTCCTCTACTGTCTCCATCTTCCTCTTCTCTTTCTTCTTCTTTTTCTCCGACTTCTCCTCATCCACTGCCTCCTCTTCTTCTTCACCCTTTGCCTTCTTCTTCTTGCTTTTCTTTCCTGAGGCCTCCACTGCCTCCTCCCCTTCCTCATCTATAAGGAAGAGTACCGTTTAAACACCGACTCCACAACAAAAATAGGAACTTGTATGCCAAAAAATTTCAAGAGATACCTTTGTTTTGGAGATTCTCAATCACCTCCTTCATGACATCCACGTTCTTACGTGGGGCAACACCTTTGTCATAAAAGTCCAGCCTTTCCTCTACTTGTTCCCGAAGCTTCTCACCAAATGCGGTTGTTGCGCCATCTGCATCAGGACATCAACACCAATCAGGTTACAACATTTCTCAAAATGTTAAAGAGCTCGAGTTTCTGATTCTTACCAGCGAAACAATCAATACGGGACGCTATAGAGCACTTGTTTGCAAGATAACGAGCGATACGTCCCTTGTTCTTAGCAGATGCTCGCCCAATGAAGGACGAATGGAAAATCAACCCATACTTGGGTGTGTTTCCTCGTGTTTTAAGAGCCCTGAAACACCACAACAGCGGTTCACATGTCACAAGCAACACTAAATGAAACTTATAGAAAAGATAAAGGTTCTATGATATTGCACCTAAAAAGAGCCTTCTCAGCTCCAAGAATCTGGAGGGTGGAAGATGGGCATTTGGCAAGGTTAGTGAGACTTCCAGCATGTGAAATCAGACGGGCACCGACCATTTCTCCAATCAAGGCCGCCAGATTAGGGGCAATGTCGCTCATCTTAGAAACAAGGTAATCGTAGAGCTTCTTTCTGTAGTCAGCGAGGTCCATAACTTTCTGAGCAAAGGTTTGTACGTTGATCAAGTCAAGCGGTGATAAATCCTGGCCTGGTGCATATGGAAGAAAATAAAAAAAAAGGTCTTAGAACAATAAAGAGATTAAATAAATCCGTAGAGCTTGGTCACACTTACCCATGGATGCTTTCCCAGCTTCGACGACCTCCTTGGCTTTATCTTCATCTCCTAGGACTTCAGTAAGCATAGGGATGTGGTCTTCAGTCAACTTTGACTTGTCATCAATCATCTTTGAAACACGGGCGTAAAGATAATTGTCATTAACAATCTTCACTAGCTCGGGGAAGTGCCACGAATACCATTCCCTGTAATTAACAATTGTGTGTCAGAACCACTATATGAAAGGGAAAGGTTGAATGAAAACACACCTACCTGACTCTCATGGCAAAGGAATTGATATCCTTATCAAGGGTGTCAAGGAGAAAAATGGCCTGAATAACCATGTTATCCACTCGGTTAACATTGAACTTGACCTTTGCTCTGCTGTAGCTGTGAGCTAACCCAAGTTGAGATTTTTCCAGATCACCAGGCTTCATTCATTCAATAGATAAATAAACAGATTCATTCATGAGTTACACACAAAGCACACACAAGGTAAATAAAAAAAAACAAAAAAGAGAGAGAAAAAAAAAAGAGTAGACACCTTGAGGTCCTTGATGAACCTGTCAAAATGGAGACGCACACCACGGAGAAGCTCAAGAACGAACTCATTGCTCTGGCAGGGGATTTTGGTGGCTTCCAAAATGTGGGAACCGAGTTTAGGCTCAGAGGTTCCTAAGCTGAACTTGGGTTTCTTGCCTTCTTTGACTTTAGGAAGATTCAACTCCAGGAAACTTCTAAGCTCGTCAGTCATTACCCCTAGACGGTCAAAGACATAATCAAATTAGACAAGCACGAGACTAATCGACCAGAAAAATTGAAGCTTTAACTATGCAAAAAAAAACTGTAAAATAACCAAAATCAATCAACAGAGCAGATTAGCCTAATATATACGCTTTAAATCCAAAAAAGAAAAAAAAAAAAAAATCAAGGCAGAGTGATGGTTCGAGTTAACAGAAACACCACAATAAATTTAATATAAAATATACCTTCAGAGACGGCGTTAACTTGGTTTAGGGCATCGAGAGCAGACTCAAAGGGGTGAAATGCTGTGAGCTGGACAACACGGCCAAAGCGACTGAGGTCGGAGACTGAGCTACGGACGGCCTCAGTGTTCTGCCCAATCTCATCAAGACCGTGCGCCTCGAAGAGGCCATAGCCAGAAGAAGACTCGTAGAGAAGATACATAGCCATTCTTTTCTTTTGAGGAGGAGAGACACTAAAACCCTAATATGACTGACTACGAGCGAATAAGTAAACCACCGAAGACGGAAATAACTTTTTAGGGTTTCAGGGTCTAGTACCATTGCCGCCGCTTTACACTATTTCAATGGGCCGGGCCTTTTTTAAATATCTCATAGAACGTTTGATTTTAGTCTATAGAGAGGCCGGCCCATCACGAGGAAAGCGGAAGCAGCTCACACACAACAACGTGTGCTGTTGTCTGTTGACAACACTTTGCCCCCAAACAAAGGCGTCTCTGTGCACACTTAATCAAAGTGAAACAAATCTTCTTCTTTTTTGTTACACCTTTTAATCAAGAGAATTTAGGAGCTATACACACCAGAATCGGAGAAATTTGCAGACTACCCCCGACACTGTTATTTTTTTTTTAATACCGAAACACCCTTATACCACCTCAACATCCATATCTCGTATTTGAAGATTTTCTGTCAGACCTTACACCTTAAGACCCTATTCTACACGATATGCGCTTGACCTCACAAGTACTCATAATTATTATACCCGGGTTAAATGAAAATACATAAATTACATTTAAGAGGTCTATACGATTAAAGTCACCATTTTTTTTTTGTTTTTTTTCCACAAACTCTTCAATCTCAATTCATTCGTCTTTATTTTTCTCTCTTTTTACAGTGAAACAAAGATTGGATCTTAGAGTGTAGACATGGAAAATCTTTGACTACCAACGCTCATGTTTGCTGCTGGTGAAGAACCCAACGACGAGAGGGTTAATACGTTCCACAAACCGAAGAGAATCGAAACCATACTCGAAGCTTTAAATCCAGAGGAGACTCAACTTGTGTTTATGGTGGCAGTTCCTCAGATTAAAGAGGTTGTTTCACAGGTTGAACCGGTCGTGTTGATTAAGTCAAGACTCCGAGTCTAAACCAACCCCACCTCTAACAGTAGTTCGGTATTGCATAAACCAGATTTTTTTATGAGAAACCAGATTTTCAACTTTTTCACTATTTTACACGTAGAAACCAAAATCCATAATTTGTGGGTTTCTACTATTGATTACGTGCACTTTGTTTTTTCTATTAACAAGTCAATTATTTTCATATATAAATTTACTTCAAACATTTTATAAAACAGACAAAAACTCACAAAAAGTTTCTCTACCAATCAGGTTACTGAATTTTGTTTATGTAAGTTAATTCCCTAATGCCTTAATCTATATTTTGTATCATAAATATAATAGCAGAGTTTATTAAATTTGTTAGTTATAAGTATTATGTATTTATTACACTGGAATTTAATTTTGTATATCCAGCTATTAAGTTTTATTTTATAATAATTGAATAACATAAATTTTATACAGTTTGTCAAACATATAAAATATATTAAATTTTATTTAACATGTTTAAATAGTAAACTAACTACCAATTATGTACTATTTAATGCGTGTAGTAATATTTTGTTATTAATTATTATTTCAACTTCAAGCAAAAATAATTAATTAAATATTGAAAAATTAAAATTAAAAAATCATTAGTCAACTTTTTCTTAAAAAATAAAACTACACTCAAAATCAAAATCAAAAACTAAAACTTAAAATTTTTATTATTATTTTAAACAAAAAGTCAAAAACCAAAATCTAAAAACCAAAGTCACCATTCATATTTTTTTAAAAACTAAATCTACTGCAGAATCAAAAACCATAAACTAAAATCCAAAATCTAAAAACTAAAATCTAAAAGCCAAAAACCAAAATCTAAAATCTAAAAACCACCCAAAACGATCATCACCTAAAGATCGTTCATGGGCGGGGGCCGTACTAAGAATCTGAAACGGTGTCGTTGGCTTATTAAAATCTGAAACGGTGTCGTAGTGGCTCTTTGACCCTCTCTCCAGCCAGTTCAAGACCTTCGCCAACGTCTTCATTGCTGTCGTCGGCGCGGGGGTTCTTGGTCTTCCTTACGCCTTCAAGCGCACAGGATGGCCCATGGGTGTCCTCCTTGTGGCTATGAATGCCTGAGACTGGTGGCTCATGTACTGTTTTGGTCGTTACCTTGTTGCCTGCTTAGGTAGGTATCCCTATCCCTATCCCTCCTTTCTTTTCCCTTTCTTCTTTCATTCCAAACTTCTTGTCTTTTTGCCAGGTGGGGAAGGTAGGACCATTGAGTTTATGCAACGACAAGGCCGCAAGAGCTTTAAGACTCCCCTCTTACTAGATCACAACGATGATAAGGGAACTATTAAACATCCTTTCCCTATGAATCTTTTCTTAAAACCCTGGAGGCTCAGTCACTGGTTCTATCAAGTTGTTAAGTTTGGTATCGTTCAATATGTATGTACTTTCCCACTACTAACCTTTGCTGTCCCATCCTCCTTCCTACATGTCTTTTCTTTACTATTCCTCTCCTTTGGCAGATGATTATAAAGTCTCTCACTGCCCTCACTGCCCTCATTCTTGAATCTTGAAGCCTTCGGTGTCTACTGTGAAGGAGGGTTTAAATGGGATTGTGGGTACGTCTGCGGCTTCTTTTTTTTTTTTTTGACAAACCACAGTACTATAACAATGAAGAAGCATGTTTCATCTTTGATGAACTATATATGATATGGCATCTTACCTATTTTGCCTGTGATTTTTGTAGGTACCCTTACTTGGCAGTTGTTCTAAATTTTAGCCAGTCATGGGCATTATACTGTCTGGTTCAGTTCTATGGTGCAACAAAAGATGAGCTTGCGCACATAAAGCCCCTTGCCAAGTTTCTAACATTCAAGTCAATCGTGTTCTTGACTTGGTGGCAAGGTGTTGCCAATATTGCTCTTCTCTCTTCCCTCGGTTTGTTCAAAAGTTCCATTGCACAGAGCTTGCAGCTGAAGACTAGTGTTCAAGATTTCATCATTTGCATTGAGGTACATGTCTTCTTCTCTGCCTGTCTTTTTTGAAATGAATCGTAAGCTTCTCTTTAATACTTGTGCAGATGGGTATTGCTTCGGTTGTTCACCTGTATGTCTTCCCAGCAAAACCCTACGGTCTACTGGGAGATCGCTTTACTGGATCGGTATCAGTTCTGGGGGACTATGCATCGGTCGACTGTCCTATTGATCCAGATGAGATTAGAGACAGTGAGAGACGAACAAAGGTCCGCCTGCCACATCCTGACGTTGATATCAGAAGTTGTATGACCATCAAAGAAAGCATGAGACATGTGTTCGTTGGTGGAGATGAATACGTGAGTATTCCTCGTAATAATTCAATAAAAAAATGATTTTTTTTCTAATCTGATGAAGAGCTTCTGATCAGAAAGAGGATATATCTATGTTGTAGATTGTGAAAGCCGTGAGGTTCACAGTGACTCAAGCAGTAGAGAGACTATGGAGAAGAGCATAACAAAGTTCAATGAGAAACTGCACAAGATCTCGCAGAACATAAAGAAACACGATAAGGACAAGAGAAGAGTAAAAGATGACAGTTGCATGTCATCATCATCATCTAGTCGGCGAGTGATTCCCGGGATCGATGATCCGCTTTTGAATGGGAGTTTTAGTGACAGTGGAGTTACAAGGACTAAGAAGCACAGGCGAAAGTCAGGGTACACGAGTGGGGAAAGCGGGGGAGAGAGCAGTAGTGATCAAGCTTATAGTGGATTTGAAGTAAGGGGTCATAGATGGATCACAAAAGACTAACTTAAAAACATTCAAGGAGATTTTATCATAAACATCCGAGATTGATGAGACCACCGGGTGTTGTTTCTCCTCAACGTGCAGGGGTTTTTGCAGGGCACCTAGAAGCTGTTAAGTATTGAATATATTTGTGTACAGATTTGAAGATACATATCGTAAATGAGGCATGATTTTTTTTATAAAAATGGACCTTCTTGTTGGCTTTGTCTTTCTAACAAAATGATGACATTATAGTTTATTCTAGACCAAGTAACTGCAGGTTGTATACTTTTTTATTTGCAAGTTGCAGAAATCCAAAAAGGGACGAGCTTGACTCATGGCCATGGGAGTGCTTGGATATTGACTAGAAGCGATTATGGGAAGGATGTGCAGATGACAAGGTTAAGGAGATTGATAGAGCACAATGTATAGAAACACACCGTGTTTGACATGCCTAATACCATCAAGGAGTACATACATGTAATTGGCAGGGCCTCTAGGATGGGAGACCAGGGCAGTGCCATTTTGTTTGTAAACGAGGAGAGCAAACATCTGTTCCCTGATTTGGTTGTGGCTTTAAAAAGTTGTGGAGCAGCCATAATTGGTTTGATCTTTAAATTTTTCTGTTTCAAGTTCAAAATTACATGAATGACAGACTTGGAGAATGGGGAGACCATATTACCCTACAATCTGCGGCAGATAGGGTAATTTTCCTTTTTGTCTCAGTTTTCACAGCACTTGTATTAATAGTTAAAATGTACCTAAATGATCTTTCCTTTGTTCTCGTATCATCTGCTCTAGTTCTGTTGATGTTTTTTTTTCCGCTATCTAGTCTTCTTCATGTCCTTTGTTTCATATGCATGTTACATGAAATAGGTAACACTTTAGCACATCCTCGAGAAGGCATGTAAAGTAATCGTAAAGTAATTGCTGACTTTTCTGGCATTAGGCACTGTTTTCTTTACCTTTTTCTTAACAATTTTTTCCATTGCATCTCCCTTGAATAGTTTGCAGCAAAGATATGCCTGCTGACATCCTTCAGAGACACTTGCTTCATTGAAATTATGCCTCAAGACCAAGCACCTAAGCGTGGTGAGACTCCATAATATATTTCTTTTCACCTTCACTCATCGCTACTTGATCTTAAGTAGCATATGGAAAATGCACTCTTACAAAGTTGTGGCTTTATATGTTTGGAATGGTGCAGAGTTATGGTTAAGTTTCTGGTCAGAGGTGCATTATAACTCTTTATACGATAATAAAGGTTTGTCTTTCTGCTTACGAAGTGTAACAAAATGGTGGCTTTGTGCTTGAGGACACTGATTATGATCGTCTTTCTGAGTGCAGCGGTTCCAGTTCAGCAGAAGCCAAAGAGAAAACATTGGTTGTTCTAGAAAGCAAGCCTCTCACATTGATAACATTTTCGAATTTTATTCTTTTAGTATTGTGCATAAGTCAACAGTTTCAGACGCCGTAACTCTTCCTTCATACTTGTATACACACGAACTAGCTTGAGCTATAACATTTTTAAGCCAAACAAAATATTACCCAACGAATATATGTATACTTTTTAGTCTTAGTACAAATTTGTATTCCTAAAGCATAAACAAATACTTATAAGCCACAACAGTGGACGCTTAAACGAACTATCTCAGGGATTTGCTGGCTCATTTTGAATGCGCGTCAGAATCCATAGTGCACATCTGAAAAATGACACGATTACTTCCTGCTTGATCAAGTGGTTTAAGTGCAAATAATTTGTCCTATATGTAAACCATCCATTCTCTGGTGCTTTCTATGTAGTTACAACTAGGTGTTTTGCCCGCGATGCGGGCTTAAACTTTTTTATAAATTTTTGAAAAGTTCTTTGTATACTGTACTAGTTTTATTGTGTTTTCCAAAAAGAATTCTTACGATCAATTTAGTATCATCTATGCATTGTCTACTCTCGAATATATAAATATATATATTCCTGAACAATTAAATATTAAAATATTTTAGTGGTATAATTTAAACTTGGGTCTCTAGTCAAAAAACAAAACTTGTTTCCAATTTATGCAAAGAATATTATTTTTTAAATGAGCAAAGATTTAAGGATGGTTATTTTCTTAAGAACATTAACTTGTTATTTCTGAACAATTAAATATTAAAATATTTTAGTGGTATAATTTAAACTTGGGTCTCTAGTCAAAAAACAAAACTTGTTTCCAATTTATGTAAAGAATATTACTTTTTTGAATGAGCAAAGATTTAAGGATGGTTATTGGCAAATAAATGTTTGAGAACTTTAATTTTTTTTTTGAGATTCTACTGCTATAATAGTTTAAGGGTTTTTGAAATATTAGTAATTAATTGTTATTGATTCGAAGATTTTCAAATTTCATCAAAATTCTTTATTTATTTATGATAATAGTTTTTCATTCTATTTTAACAAAATTTAACATTATTAAAATATAATTTACCTTTTTTATTCATAAGATACAACTTTCAAAATATTTTGGCAATTAAAATATTGGATGTAAGATTTAAAATCTGCTATGTAATTTGTTATTTGAATATCACAACAACAAATTACATAGCGGTAGAGTTTAGGTCTTTTTAGCTTTAAGTTTTGAGATTATTTTTTAGTGTTTAGGGTTGGTAGAGTTTTAGCTTTAGATAGGATTTATGGTTAGGTTTATGTAGGGTTTTAGGGTTAGGTTTGGACAGGGTTTAGGGTTAGGTAGGGTTTAGGGTTAGAAATGGTTTAGGTTAGGTAGGGTTTTAGGGTTAGACAGGGTTTAGGGTTAGGAAGGGTTTAGGGTTAGGTAGGGTTTTGGGTTAAAAGGGTTTAGAGTAGGTAGGGTTTAGGGATAGGTAGGATTTAAGGTTAGTAGGGTTTATAGTTAGGTAGGGTTTAGGGTTGGTACGGTTTAGGGTTAGGTAGGGTTTAGGGTTAGTAGGGTTTAGGGCTAGGTAGGGTTTAGGGTTAGGTAGAGTTTAGGGTTAGGTAGGGTTTCGGGTAGGTAGGGTTTAGGGTTAGGTAGGGTTTAGAGTTAGGTAGGGTTTAGGGTTAGGTAGGGTTTATAATTAGATAGGGTTAGTAGGGTTTAGGGTTAGGTAGGGTTTAGGGTTAGGTAGGGTTTAGGGTTAGAAAGGGTTAGGGTTAGATAGGGTTTAGGGTTAGAAAGGGTTAGGGTTAGGTAGGGTTTTTGGGGTTAGGCAGAGTTTAGGGTTAGGAAAGGTTTAGGGTTAGAAAGGGTTTAGGGTTAAAAAGGGTTTAGGGTAAGTAGGGCTTAAGGTTAGGTAAGGTTTAGGGTTAATAGGATTTAGGGATAGATTGGGTTTAGGGTTGGTAGGGTTTAGGGTTGGTAGGGTTTAGGGTTAGTAGGGTTTAGGGCTAGGTAGGGTTTAGGGTTTGGTAGGGTTTAGGATAGGTAGGGTTTAGGGTTAGCTAGGATTTAGGGTTAGGTAGGGTTTGGAATTAGGTAGGATTTAGGGTTAGTAGGGTTTAGAGTTAGTAGGGTTTAGGTTAGTAGGGTTTAGGGTTAGTAGGGTTTAGGATTCGATAGGATTTAGGGTTAGGTAAGGTTTAGGGTTAGTAGGGTTTAGGGTTAGGTAGGGTTTAGGGTAGGTAGGGTTTCGGGTAGGTAGGGTTTAGGGTTAGGTAGGGTTTAGGGTTAGGTAGGGTTTAGGGTTAGGTTGGGTTTAGGGTTAGGTAGGGTTAAGGGTTAGTAGGGTTTAGGGTTAGTTAGGGTTTAGGGTTAGGTAGGGTTTAGGGTTAGTAGGGTTTAGGGTTAGTAGGGTTTTGGGTTATGTAGGCTTTAGGGTTAGGTAGGGTTTAGGGTTAGCAGGGTTTAGGGTTAGAAAGGGTTTAGGGTTGGTAGGGTTTAGGGCTAGAGAGGGTTTAGGGTTAGAAAGGGTTTAGGGTTCTGTAGGGTTTAGGGTTAGGCAGGTTTTAGGGTTAGGTCAGGTTTAGGGTTAGTAGGGTTTAGGGTTATGTAGGGTTTAGGGTTAGGTAGGGTTTAGGGTTAGCATGGTTTAGGCTTAGAAAGGGTTTAGGGTTGGTAGGGTTTAGGGCTAGAAAGGGTTAGGGTTAGAAAGGGTTTAAAGTTAGGTAGGGTTTAGGGTTAGGCAGGGTTTAGGGTTTGAAAGGGTTTAGGGTTAGGTAGGGTTTAGGGTTAGTAGGGTTTAGGGTTATGTAGGCTTTAGGGTTATGTAGGGTTAGGGTTAGGTAGAGTTTAGGGTTAGCAGGGTTTAGGGTTAGAAAGGGTTTAGGGTTGGTAGGGTTTAAGGCTAGAAAGGGTTTAGGGTTAGAAAGGGTTTAGGGTTCTGTAGGGTTTAGGGTTAGGCAGGTTTTAGGGTTAGGTCAGGTTTAGGGTTAGTAGGGTTTAGGGTTATGTAGGCTTTAGGGTTATGTAGGGTTAGGGTTAGGTAGGGTTTAGGGTTAGCAGGGTTTAGGGTTAGAAAGGGTTTAGGGTTGGTGGGGTTTAGGGCTAGAAAGGGTTTAGGGTTAGAAAGGGTTTAGGGTTCTGTAGGGTTTAGGGTTAGGCAGGTTTTAGGGTTAGGTCAGGTTTAGGGTTAGTAGGGTTTAGGGTTATGTAGGGTTTAGGGTTATGTAGGGTTAGGGTTAGGTAGGGTTTAGGGTTAGCATGGTTTAGGGTTAGAAAGGGTTTAGGGTTGGTAGGGTTTAGGGCTAGAAAGGGTTAGGGTTAGAAAGGGTTTAGGGTTCTGTAGGGTTTAGGGTTAGGCAGGTTTTAGGGTTAGGTCAGGTTTAGGGTTAGTAGGGTTTAGGGTTATGTAGGGTTAGGGTTAGGTAGGGTTTAGGGTTAGCATGGTTTAGGGTTAGAAAGGGTTTAGGGTTGGTAGGGTTTAGGGCTAGAAAGGGTTAGGGTTAGAAAGGGTTTAAGGTTAGGTAGGGTTTAAGGTTAGGCAGGGTTTAGGGTTTGAAAGGGTTTAGGGTTAGGTAGGGTTTAGGGTTAGGTAGGGTTTAGGGTTAGTAGGGTTTAGGGTTAGTAGGGTTTAGGGTTATGTAGGCTTTAGGGTTATGTAGGGTTAGGGTTAGGTAGGGTTTAGGGTTAGCAGGGTTTAGGGTTAGAAAGGGTTTAGGGTTGGTAGGGTTTAGGGCTAGAAAGGGTTTAGGGTTAGAAAGGGTTTAGGGTTCTGTAGGGTTTAGGGTTAGGCAGGTTTTAGGGTTAGGTCAGGTTTAGGGTTAGTAGGGTTTAGGGTTATGTAGGGTTTAGGGTTATGTAGGGTTAGGGTTAGGTAGGGTTTAGGGTTAGCATGGTTTAGGGTTAGAAAGGGTTTAGGGTTGGTAGGGTTTAGGGCTAGAAAGGGTTTGGGTTAGAAAGGGTTTAGGGTTAGGTAGGGTTTAGGGTTAGGCAGGGTTTAGGGTTTGAAAGGGTTTGAAAGGGTTTAGGGTTAGGTAGGGTTTAGGGTTAGGCAGGGTTTAGAGTTAGGTCAGGTTTAGGGTTAGAAGGGGTTTAGGGTTAGGTAGGGTTTAGGGTTAGAAAGGGTTTAGAGTTAGAAAGGGTTTAGGGTAGGTAGGGTTTAGGGTTAGGTAGGGTTTAGGGTTAAGTAGGGTTTAGAATTAGATAGGGTTTAGGGTTAGGTAGGGTTTAGGAATAGGTAGGGTTTAGGGCTAGAAAAGGTTTAGGGTTAGAAAGGTTTTGGGTTAGGTAGGGTTAGTAGGGTTTAGGTTTTAGGGATAGTAGGGTTAGGGTTAGGTAGGGTTTAGGGTTAGGTTTTAGGGTTAGGTAGTGTTTAGGGTTAGGTAGGGTTTAGGGTTAAATAAGGTTTAGGGTTAAGGTTAGGTAGGTTTATGGTTAGATAAGTTTAGGGTTTAGGTAGTAGGAAGGGTTTAGGGATTAGGGTTAGGTTTATGTAGGGGTTAGGGTTAGATAGGGTTAAGGTCTAGGTTTAGGTAGGGTTTAGGGTTAGGTAGAATTTAGGGTCTAGGTAGTAAAAAAGGTTTTGCGTTTGGTTTAGGTTGGGTTTAGGGTTTGGTTTAGAATAATGCTTAGGAGCGTTTGGTTTAGAATAATCCTTAGAAGGTATATGAAATTAGCCGTATAAAACTAAGGGTATTTGGGATTTAAATGTATTAAGGATTAAGGATAATGAGATTATCCGTAAATTGAAATAAGGTACTTGGGACTAGGGGATATATGGAAATAAGGGTTTAGGGATTAAAAGTATTTGGGATTAGGGGTAAGAGGATTAAGAAATATTTGAGATTAATGTATATTTTGGATAAAGGGCATATGAGAATAAAGGGTATATGAGAATAGGAGTATTTGGGATAAAGGGTATTAGGGATTAAAGGGTATATGAGAATAGAGAGTATATGTGATTAATGGGTATATGAGAATAAGGGGGTATTTTAGATTAAGACGGTATTTGAGATTAAGGGGGTATTTTAGATTAAGAGGGTATTTGAGATTAGGGGTATTTGAGATTAAAAGGGTATTTTAGATTAGGGGTACTTGAGATTAAAGGGTATTTGAAATTAAGGGGTATTTTAGATTAGGGTATTTGAGAAGGGGTATTTTAGATTAAGGGGGGCATTTTAGATTAAGAGGGTATTTGAGATTAAGGGGGCATTTTAGATTAAGAGGGTATTTGAGATTAGGGGTATATGAGATTAAAAGGGCATTTTAGATTTGGGGTACTTGAGATTAAAGGGTATTTGAAATTAAGGAGTATTTTAGATTTGGGGTATTTGAGAAGGGGTATTTTAGATTAAAGGGGGCATTTTAGATTAAGAGGGTATTTGAGATTAGGGGTATATGAGAATAAGGGGGTATTTTAGATTAGGGGTACTTGAGATTAAAGGGTATTTGAGATTAAGGAGTATTTGAGATTAAGGGATATTTGAGAATAAGGGTATTTGAGATTTTTAGGGTTTACGGGTATATGAGAATAAGGGGGTATTTTAGATTAAGAGGGTATTTGAGATTAAGGAGACATTTAGATTAAGAGGTTATTTGAGATTAGGGGTACTTGAGATTAAGGGATATTTTAGATTAGGGGTATTTGAGATTAGGAGCATTTTAAATTAAGGGGGCATTTTAGATTAAGAGGGTATTTGAGATTAAGGGGGTATTTTAGATTAAAGGGTACTTGAGATTAAAAAGTATTTGAGATTAAAGGGTATTTGAGATTAAGGGATATTTGAGAATAAAAGTATTTGAGATTTTTAGGGTTTAGGATTTAGCACGTAGGGTTTACCTTGCTCTCTGTCAACCAAGGTAACTGCGATAAAAATACACAATATGAAGTCCACAAACTATATAATATACACAATATATCATGTTTGATATCTATCATTTTCTTGCGTTTTCTTTATGTTATCTCTTTTCACTTTATTTCTAGAAACTTCAATGGTGAAGCTAATTTGGTGGCAAAATAAGCCCTTACCACATCTGTAATGAACCCCATTTCAGAAGTTTTAGACTCCTTTTGAGTTAATGCAATGTTTGTTTGTCCAAAAAAAAATACACAATGTATAATGTTGTTATAATCTCTTGCTTATCAAAAGGTAAAATGTACTTCATGGCACAAATCTGGACAGTTGCATTTATTTATTTTTGATAAAATGTGAATTTATCATTAAAATGAGTCAAGCTTGTATACAAACGATAGCAATTCATGCAGTTTTTATGCCTTCTTCCAAAATATACACAATCACGAAGTGTTATCGTTGTGAATGATAGTAGATTAGATACTAAATAAATGAAAATAGAATAATAATTATATGAAATCATAACAATGTGTAAAGAATATTTTTAACTAAATAAAATGAATTCAAAAAGAAGTGAAAAAAAAAACAATGTTTGAGATAATGGGTGAGCAATTATTTGACGCTGTATGCGATAGGTTAAAACCGGTCCTCTACACAGACAAGAGCTATACGTGATCCGTGAAGGAGATCCTGTTGGGGAAATGGTGTTTGTTATGAGAGGAAAGCTTTTAAGTGCGACCACCAATGGATGACAAACAGGGTTCCTCAGTGTCGTGCATTTCAAGGCAAGTGATTTCTGTGGAGATCATCTTCTAACGTGGGCTTTAGATCCTCAATCTTGGTCGCATTTTCCTATCTCGACAAGGACAGTCCAGGCTCTCACCGAAGTAGAAGCCTTTTCCCTTGCCGCAGAGGATCTCAAATCTGCCGCTTCACAATTCAGACGCCTCCATAACAAGCAGCTCCAGCATACTTTTCAGGTTCTCTTTCTCATTCTCTCTCTCAGCTTATTAAAGGTGAACTACAATCTCTTTTTATGTAATGTCGTTAGGCTTTACTCAGTGCAATGGAGAACATGGGGAGCGTCTTTTGTACAAGCAGCGTGGCGGAGACACTGTCGTAGGAAATTGGCAAAATCATTACAGGAAGAAAAAGACCGTCTACGAGACGCGCTCGAACGGGCAAACGAGATACAGCAGCCGCGGGTTCGTCATCGTCGTTGAGCCTTGGAGCCGCGTCTCATTTCGCCTCAAACGTTCTACGTAACATGAGGCACAACCTTGCGGTTCCTCCTCCTCCTCGGCGCACTCTTGCTTCGCTACCTCAGAAACCGTTGGAGCCTTTACTTCACCGTAGATCATACAAGAACATACTGCACAAGAGATCATCAGTGACAGTAATTGTGAGGTTTTAATCTCCTTAACCCAAGCTTTATGTCTCACAAGCACACAACTACTAGTCTTGAAGCTTAAGAACTGACTTGAAGAATGTAGATCAGAGACTAACAAACTGAAACAGAAAGTGATGCAGAGACAGAGAAGTGTTTAACAATGGAGATGCAGAGAATATGAATATGATGCAGATCTGTTAAAGAAGAATGATGCAGAGCTGGAAAAATAAAGGGAGCACACAAGATTTAACGAGTTCGGAACCTACATCTCGCCGGGAAACCTCCCGGAAATCCACTAAACCACTTCAAGATTACAGCTTTGTTCTCTCACCCTCTCCGGTAACTTACAAAGCTCTCTCTTTCTTGTTTCTCTCTCTTTTCCCCAACCCTAGCACTCCTTCCCTCTTTCTCGTCTACTCCTAAATGAATAGAAGTAAATGAGACAAAACTTGTGGTCCCTAAACTTGGTCTCCAAGCTGGTTGTACGAACTCCTCTCATTGGCTCTTTCAAGTAGGGTCGCGAACTCCATATGATAAAGCAACAATGAGAACTTTAGCTTGTGCTCAGACCCTCCACATGCTTTAGAGTCTTTTCTTTTCCTTTGAAGACTTGAGACAACTGTTGCAATCAGAATTGACTCCTTCCTCTTCATATTTCTTTTGTCTAAGCCACTCAAACTCAACAGTAATGTTCATGGCAAACAAAAGAGTCGTAAAAAGTGATGATCAAATAGAACCAGGGCAGCCAATTTAGAAAGCCTTCTTAATCAAACGATACCATCAGTGACCTGATAAGCTTTTGATAGTAAAACTCTGTATCTTTATTGCTTATCCAGGATCAAACCTCACAAACGTATTGATTAACAACACAAACTCACAAATTCAACAAGAGAAACACCAAAATCAAAGAAACAGATGAGATTAGAATCTTCGCTCACATCCCTCAGATTCTAATCTCTCTCTCTTCTCTCTCAGTCTCATAAATAGACACCCAAAAAATATGACCGTGAAGACGTTGACGAAAACGGTAGGCGCTAAGAGCTACCACTTTTTACACAAACCTCGTCAATGTCGACAAATAACCCACAACCGAGTATACATAAGACCTACTGACTGTGGATTAACACAACAAGTTGACTTCATCAAACTGAAACAAAGGCATACGTACATGAACTCCAGCAATGTCAGGTCGACAAAACAAGAAATACTCATGTAGTTAGTCCAAAATTTAGATATATGATAATTGATTTCACAAGAAAATGCAACTGACCTTGTAATATTTTAGGGTTTTGACTAGAACTAACTAGCAGTAATTGGTTTCCTCTAAACTCTAAATATTACCATGGCTGCCAAACATAACAAATAACAAGCATAAGTAAAACTGACAGTGCTAGAGATAGTCACAGGAGCTTACATTCGGGAAAGTTGGATCTCTTCAAGGAGCAACAATCTAGCTTTGTTAACGTTGGTGAACCAAAGGCAAATATGAGTGGTGATCCTATTGTCTTGACAACTCCACCGTATTCAGCAAGGTGTGGAATTGATCATTGGTGCCCCACTCAATGCCGAGAGATCTGACTCCTCAACTGTTGGTGAGCAATAAGTTCCATCTCATAACTAGTGCTATTGCAACAGACTCATCAATTCCCTTAACTTATGTAGGATGGGAGAGACCTGCTGTATATGTATACCAAAAGGCTTATCTAGAGTTCCTCTGCTCAAAGAAAAAGTTAGATGCAGTTGTTGAGATATGCAAAGCTTTGCCATGAGTAGCTGCGACGAACAAAGGAGCAAATTGGGTATCAAACACTGCTCAATCTGATGTGAATGTTGTTACTTGTTGAGTTTTCCTGGCAAAGGAAATTATTCAGCCAACCATTGTTGATCCTGCTAGATTCAAACTCTGGAAAGATGAAGCGTTTGAGACTTGGCCAAGAAACTGGGCTAACTTGTACACCCTGTTCAAAAACGCGGGCGCCGAGCCGAATAATCGGCCGCCTAGGCGCTCGACGTTAGGGTTCCGAGGCGAATAAGCCCAAAGCAGCTTACTTAATCGGATCCCATTAACTCGGCCGCGTAATCAGATTAATCGGATATTATACTGATTTTTAACCGATTATTACACTTAATTTTGAAAATTTTGGCGAGTTATTGGGCTTTTTGAAAAGCCCAACTTGAAGAATTATGAAGAGAAGGCGAGTCAATATATAGAACTTCTGAGGAATGCTTCTGCTTAAGACTAACCGATGTGGGACATTAGTGTAAGTGTTTTAATTTTTTTTTTTCAAATTAGTGCAGGTAAAAAGAATGGTGCCTTGGAGTATCGAACCCTCTATCTCTTTAAACAACTTTTGCGTCCCAAGCAACTGGACTACGAAGCCTAGCTGATCATTTGTCACATATTATTATAGATGTATTAAAACTTTATTATCATGTTTCTACATAAAATATGTTAAATCATATTAAAATTAATCCCCGCGTATACCCCGATTAATCCCCGATTTTTTGGTAACTCGCTAGGCCCGGAACTGCCGCCCGACTAGCGCCTAGCGTAGTTTCGAACAGGGCTTGTACACAGAAGCAGACCCTTCCAAAAACTGGGTAAATAAAAAAGAGCCTTTTTGTTGACAAGTTTTGCTTTTGTCATTGGTTTATAATGACTATGAAGATTCTCAATTCTCTTATTTACTTGTCTCCATGTTCTTGTGGTAGTCTATGAAGCCGGAGCTGGTTGTACAAACCGAACCCAGTACTGATCCATATGGTCCTTCAATTGTCGATGAAGCATTGGAAGCTATCGTTGTCGAGTTGTCACATTCTTTCTATTAATTTTATTTTAATAGAAGCTCTCTAGCTAAGCATAGCATAATATGCAGCAGAGAGACGTTACCCTGTGGCTTTGTCAGTCAATTCATCAGCCTTAACCTTGTGATGCATTTTGAGAGATCCAATCGTCGAACCTTTATCATTGGACGTGCTTTTGTTGCAGATAGAGGTTGTCTAAATAGTGTCTGATGGATCAAGTGGAAATAAGATAAGTTTGAGTACCGTGAGGAAGTTTAGAGGCAGAGAAAGCCGAGAAACAAAAACAACATACAGAAGCATCATGAACTTGAACTAGTCATATATATTATTTTTTTTGTATCAACTAACTAGTCATATATATATATATATATATATATAATCAACTTTGTTTGTAACTTCTAATACCCTTGTTTAATTGTTTGTATACTGACTGAAACTGATCAATAAAAGGTCAACGCTTTCTATTACCTTTGGAGCCGCATCATGGTGTTGTTTTGTGTCTTATTGCTTTGTTGATTTAAATAAGTAATAAACGATGCCGTTTTACATAGAATGATCAACCTGAAACGTTTTCCAAAGCAACGGCTAATTCTGTTTCAGTTAATAGATTCTCGAAGATCTTCTTTATAACTTCTCTTCCTTCTCTTTCAAAATTTGAATCACTTTTATTTTCTGATCTTTGAGAAACCGCAGAGAGAGAGAGAGAGAGAGAGAGAGAGAGAAAATAGAGAAATTGATTATTTGTGGATTTCATGCCTTTACGCGTGCGCCCGGAAACATAGGCCGACTGTTGAGCCCACTCTGGCTCAGCCGCACCACCCGGGGGTGCGAGCCACCCGAGAAGCAAGCTATTACAGCGAGCGGCTGGAGCTGTAGGGAGCCGAGGAGCAAGGCAGTAGATAAGATAGAAGAAGGGGCCAGGCACCCGGTGGAGCAGAGGGGACGGTTAGGATAACGAACTTGAAACGCGGAGCCCGAGCGGCTGGCGAGCGAGTGGTTAGTGGCCAATAGCGCCCTAGTTGATGGCATTCCTCTCTGCGGCTGGCACTCGAGGAACCACAGGGCACTCCATACAGAGCAAGCAAGTCTTAGGGATGAGACGCCCGCGCAAGGACCTCAATTCTCATTAGGAGGTCGAACCAAGGACCTATGGAAGTCGGGGCTACCCCGTCCCCATGGGCAACGCAATAGTGTCCTGAGGGAGGAGTTTAGAGGCCTTATAGTAGCATGGACTTCTTTATCTTTCTAGGTCATGCGAAGGGGGCCAGTCCAAGATCGTACTGTTCCTCTACAAAGATAATAGACGCTCTCAACGGCTAGGCGCCACTCTCTTTCTGAGTTATTCCAGCTTCTTCATGATTTCGTGCCGCGGTGAACAAACAAAAAAGAAGGCCGTCTCAGCGGAAGGAGAAGGACCTGCAACGGCAGAGACTACTGACCCTCTTCTTGTTCTTAGCCGTCTATTACGAGTCCGGGAAGCCTGGAATCATAAATATGAGGGATCCAGAAGGGTGGGCAGGGCGTTAGCAAGGTTTTTTATCCCCTCTTCCCGGTCAAGATAGATGGGAAAGGAGTCCTATCAAGTAAAGGCCATAACCAGCCTCTTTTTTTATGTACACCTTTCTTTGTTTCAGGCTCTTCAAGACCTTCCTCCTGCTAATCCGGCCATTTCCGAACCTGTCTTTCCCACCCTTCTCAATTCTTGCGATTCCTAGCCAGCCCCCTTAGCTTATTTTGCTTTATAAAACCACTTTTCCCTTTTTTCAGCTTGCTGCTCGCTTTCTCGCTTCCGAGAGGTGCTTTAGCAACTCGACTGAAAGGAGAGGGCCGAAGGCGCCTGACTTACGGTTTCAAAGCCTGGCGCGAAGCGAAGGGATTGGATTTCACCTATGATCAGATTAGTGGGCAACCATTGTTGACTTTTTTCGTGGTGTTGTTGACGTTGTTGAAAGCTAATTTCGAAGTAGGCCTTGCTTTTCTCCGCTGGGAGCAGCTCACACTATGGTGGAGGAGGTGCCGTGAAGATCTAGGAGTGTGAGCAGTACGAGCTGAAAGGCTCCCATACTGTTTGGAGGGCAGGGGGCATAGATGCCAAAGAAAGCTGACCCCTATCTATCGTCGTAGAAGCTGTTCCTAGTCTCATCTCGATGTTCGTTCCTATACCATCATTTGCTGTCGCAGCAATGGACGCCCCCCTCCTGGTTGAGTCAATGCTCCCATCCCCAAATCGGTCCTCGTCTGAGGATTCATTTGGGCTGAGAGTCCTTTGCGAACCATGGCCTATTATCCCCGATCTGGGATTAGAGTCTTCCATTGTAAATCGAATTCGAGTACTGGAAGCCGCTAATTCCCCCTTTCTGCTTGGAAAGGCAAAAGGGGAATATTGGGCAGAGATAAAAGAATCTCTAAGAAATTCTTCTTACCAAAGGGAGTATTATAGGGGTCTTGATTTCGAAAATCGAGATCTACTAATACGGGAACGTAAACACTCATGTTATGAAGTGTTTCGGGAAATCCTTTTAAGGAACCCTTCTTTGGAAGAAGCGGCGGCCTACCCTCCTCAAGAAAACTTTATTTCCTTCTTGAACGAGAAGCGGGACGCCCTAGACGTTTCCCACCCCGGGCACAGCCCGGCGGAAGTAGACCGTCTGGAGATCTTATTTCTAAAGGAGGTGGAAAAAGACCTTGTCAAAAATGGGAGCGGATCGATCCATATCATTGGAAATTTGAATTGAGATCATTTTTTTCGGCAGATCAAAATATGGTGCAGAAAAACCCAAATCGATATGAATGGAAGATGCCTCTGGAACTAGTATATCGGTCAGTCGATGGAACAATCACAACGTTACGCCCCAAAATCAAACTATATGGAGCCGTTACGAATGACCATAATGGAGTCTACTACACACTAGCCAAGAAAGAGTGTATTTTACTCACTTCGCCCGTTGATGATCCAATTCCATCCATTCATTCATTCATTATTATTATACGAAATATCACTTTTTCAGGCTAGTTTGTTCCGAGTAGGCATTCCATCCCGACGAGGTATTGTTAGCTAGGAGACGGGGATTCCTTATCTGTCTGTCAAGTAGAGTTCCCCTTCTCCGTCTGCAAGGTTTGTTTGTTCCTTGATGTGTTAGTTAGCAAGCGAAGCGATCTTCCTAAGTAAGCAAGCTGTAGTGAGCGAGTGCCTACCGCGTTGTGCGTATGCATCTACTGAGGTAAGGCACGATTGAGCGGCTAAGGGTTGCTGCTAGCGCATTCTAAAGAGTATTCCTTCTCTTTGTTCGGAGTAGCTTGATGAGAATAGGCTGCTAGCGAAGCGTCCTTATGCGAGCAAGCTGTAGAGAAGGAGTGGCTGTCGGGGGCAGTTACGACTGATCGGCTAGCTGTCTTGTTGCTAGAGCGCAGTAAAGAATACCTCTCCTGCCGGAATCATAAACTCCAGGTTCTTCGGCTGTTTCAGGAGCTGCAGAAAGGGATGCTTTAGCTGTTGAGGCGAAGAAGGGAATTGAGGTAAGGCTGGCATAAGAGAATGGAGTTACTGAGCTTACTGAGCTAATGGCCTAGAAGTAAGTGGAGTTAAGACAGCTCGTAACAGTATCGGAATACAATAGAATCCCTTCTTTACTTACCTATAGGCGAGTGACCACTGAACGATAAGAACAAAGCCACTTTCAGCTATAACCGGAGTGAAATGAGTTCTATAGGCCTTAGCCGGAACACTTTCTAACTAACTGTTAGCCAGTGAAGTGATTGCTAGGAGTGATCACGAACGAAGGATGAATAGAGGCGTAGTCTATAGCCGGCATAAGCTGTAACAGGAGTTCGAGTTTGAGTTACTCCAAGAACTACAGGGAATGCCATAGTAGAGCTAAAGCCAATAGCCGTAGCAGTGAAAGCTGTCTATCATAAGGTAGGAAAGGTCCTCTTGCTCTAGCAGTCAACGAATCGGAATCGGAAAGGGACGATCTTGTTACTGGTTCAATACCATAAAGGGAATAAGTTGAGGAATCTACATATGAAATAGTTCCAATATCGGCACAAAGATAAGGCGTTTCTCGGCAGGAAATGGTGTAACATCAGAGTGAATAGTTTCTGTAGCTGGTAACTCATTCACCTCTCCTTTCAGTCGAGTCACTCCGTGCCTCTCCAGCTTCTCCGAGCTATCTATCTCAAATTCATTTACTTTACTTACGAAGCCAGTCTCCTCTATAAGACTTTCATTCCCTAGACCTCGTAGGCTGATGATTGCCTTGATTGGCCAACAGTATCAGTTCAATCTGGCATTTCATCCTTGGCCTTGGTAAGGGTGTACACTATCAATGAACCAGTAGTTGCATTTACAGCAGAAGATAGATGGCATACTTCAAAAGCGGGAGTAGAAGCAATTGTATTTTATGCTACTAGGGCGGCTACTGAATCAATTGATGGAGTTATATGGGAATAAAAAATCCTCCTTAGAAGTGAAGGGCTTCCCCGCGGTTATGAGAATTTCTGGACCGCTTTCACTTTCTGTTCAGCATTTTAGGTATCTATAGACTTTCCTTCTCTGAGGAAGATCTACTTCTAATGATGTAAGTGGTTGATACCAGGGACAGTGGAAGTGGAAATGCGATCCCGGGGCATTTGAGTGTCTAAGGGCTGTTGGAAATCTGAAGCTATGACGGTAGGGGATAACGGCTAGTTGTGCGTACTAGGTACCTAAAGCGCTTGGGGCAAGCCTTCTAACATAATAATAGAAGTTCCCGGGTCTACTGAATCATTTACAAAGTCGACAGTTGAATTAGACAGGAAAAGAACCATCTGAAGCTGTTTCGGCTCTAAATGAAAGAGTAGGACTTTCTCTAGTAGCTTCAAGCATTCCAGTCGAGTTACTAAAGTACCTCAAATCACTTGCTTGGAGAGTTCCCAGCGAAGAGTTTTTCCTTTAATCAGCAGGTCTTGTCAGAGACTTTCTTTAGATGACATTTCTCTCACTACCAATAGTCTCCGCTTCAAAGAAAAGCTTTGAAGGGCTTACCTGCTTTCTGTTCGAGAGTAGGAATCGACTCTAAGAGCAGAGTCCGCGGCAAACTAGAAGAGTGAAAACTAGAAGATTAAGATGGAACAAGTCTTTCTGAAGGCCTGACCTATCAATAAATAGGCTTTTTTTTTCAGAGTGGGATATGGAAACTTTTCCTCTGTCTATTAGACAAAGCGGAATCCAATACGAATTAAGTGAAAATGATGGCCAATTGAATCAATAGTGACATCCACGCACATAGAATAGAAAGCATGGACTAAGAAGGTCTGCAAGCCTTCTTACTCTGCTTCTCAACATTAGCACGACTACTCCCACTACACAATACAACGGGTAGAGCCTTTCCAACATAAGCACTTATACCACCGGGCTCACCTACACCCCTTGAGGTGATTCAAGTCGACTTACGACTCTTCAATCTATCCGATACCTTCGTATCGTCAGATGAAGTACGCGACCACCATTCCCGAGGACCAGGGAATGCCGGTGCTTTTGTGGATCTGAACCTACATGATAGATCGGTTTCGGGGGATGCTCATTCAGGGGATGAGAGTCCTTTCCTCGAATTCATAGCTCATTGGGATTCGAACCCAACCACATACATATTTGACTGGAGTGAGACGATCCTTCTTTTTTCCTTTCGATAAGAAAAGCTAGGAGTGAGACCAAAGCAGCTTGTCTGCAACAAATAGACTCAGAAGTGAGTGATCCATACCTTGACTGAAAAGCTACCAATTAGGTCAGTAGCTGGCCGAGTCGCTGATAGACCAAATAAGCACAGTAGCAGTTTAGAGCCGAAGGAGCTCTATTTGGGATTCTATAGCCTACGCGCTTGCCTTTACTTTAGGGGATCGAAGTTGGATGAATCTCCAGTGGTTCCTTCCATCGGCGTCATCGAACCACGTTAGCAATCCAGAATAACTGGAAGCTCGAAACGACCGGTCAAAGGAATTGATCCGTTTAGTTCTGTTCTTCTCCTAGTTTTATAGCACACCCATGTAGAGGGTTTCCTACGACATTCCACTTGCGGAATGGAATAAAGGCTGGTGCTAGTCTAAAAGACGAATCCGAACAGAATCCCCTTAGTAAGAGGCGTTCCTCTCAGTCGAGAGACTGGCGTTCCTCGAGAACCAGACAGACTAGCTATCTATCGATTGTAAATGGTATGCGGATACAGGTCGAAGAAGATGAACTATGAGTTGACTGCGTTAATTAGCTGCCTGCTTCTTGCTTTCGTCCGGTAAGGATTTCCCGCTTTGCCCTATGGACACTAAGGTTAGATACATCAAAGTTTGAATGCCTGTATAGCTAAGAAATCTGCACTCTGAAACAAAGTTTTTGATGAATGAAACTTTCAGGGAAGGGTAAGAAGATGCTAGAGTAGTTCCGAAGGCTTCTATTCTAATAGGGCTGCTTCCTCTTTCTCCCGTTGAGTTGGGCTACCAGTTGTAGAGAACGTAGGACTTCCCGGTAAGCGTATCCCCGAAGTGTAGCGCAGGGCTGTCCGAGTGATTAGATTTCTAATTGAATCAAAGCGTCGGCTAAGTCAACGGTGCAGCTAAAGCAGTGATGTCAGTCTTTCATTCCTCTGTTTGTTTATGCGGAATGGGAAGATGCTGCTAGAAGTCTCGTTAGGCCTTTGCTAGTTCCTCTTCTTGTTTGGTTTGTTGTTCCAGCGAGCGTGGAGAGTGGCTCGTACTCCTGCGTTTGTAGCTCCTGTCAGTCTAGAATATCTCTTCTCTTCGTTTGAGCTATCCTCCTGTTGTGAATCTCTATCCTTGCGGTGTATGGATTCCTCTGTAAGTGCTGCTTCCTATCTGCCATTACCTGTATTCTATCGATAGGAATGGTTGTGGTATGAGTTAGTGTGCGTAGCTGCCTTGTTTCTGTGTATGCACAGCAGTTGTTTCTGTGTGAAGCATGTATGGAGGTAGTGAGGAACGGCCTGCGAACTACCGTAGCTAAGCGGCACTAGTTCCTGTTGCTTGCAGCTTCAGTATAATTCATATCCCTTGTTGGTATGTGAGTAAGTTGTTGCATGAATGGTCAGGTAGGTAAGCATAGCAGTATTCCTGTTTATGCATGTATCCCTGCGGGTTGTCTTCCCTATTGAATGAGGGAAGTGAGCTGGTTAATCGCAGCTTACTTCTGGAGTGGTCCCTAGGCGGGTGTAGCTATTGTTGCTTGTAGCTGCTTAGATCCCTTGATTTAGGCTTCGATCCCCACTTTTCAGGCATCTGCTTCAGGAAAGGCAGTTGACTTGGTCGAATCCCGATTACGATCAAAAGGAAAATCTTGACTTGCAGTGGAATAACGGCTTTGCGGAGGAAGACCATCGAAGGCTGTTGCTGGGAGAGGTCCATTAGTCCGGGTCGATTGCTTCCATCCTCAATTGCTTCTTTTGAAGGTTACATGCCTGCTGTTGAAAGCCTGGGACGAGACAGAGTTAGTAGGCTTTGATCCTGCGGTTGAAGGTGATATACCAACAACATGAGCTAGCATGGTTTCGAGTGCGATAACATGGGATATGGATATGTTTTCTTCGATGCCTAGGCAGGCTGGGATTGGAACTGTTCGTGATTAGACCTTCTATATGACTGAACTTCCCCGCAACAAGATAGAAAGAAGAGTCTGATTCGGAGAAAGATTAAGATCGTCAGTGATCTACGGATAGCTACCGACGTGAGAGGCCTAGAGTGAAGCTCTGGCAGAGTGGCTCCCTTGTTAAGTGTAGGGCCCCTTGGCTTTGGACAACTCACCAAGCCATAGAGACTAAAGAAAGAGCTAAATCAGTCCTTGCTGCAACTGAAGGAACGAAAGAAATCTACTTCCGAACTGAGCGCTAAAGGTACATACGGAGAGACCTACGATTTCCATTCTGTTTAGGCTATGAAAACCTCCCCGGATGAAGGAATGTAATACATTGAAGACTTCGAACTGCTTACGTAATGGAAAAAGGGGCTAGATGGCTTACGGGATATAGGGTTTTGAGGAGTTCCTCTGACTCACTTTTTGACAGAATCAAGGTCCTATCATTTTCTTCTTTTCTGAGTGAAATCAAAGCAAGACCATAAAGGGAAGAAGGTTGGTTACCTGCTATACTAAGAGTAAGCGAGCTAACGAGGCCTAATCCTGGGTTCACGGCATTCCATTCCTACCTATTCCATTTCGAGGGGTAGCAGTAGATCCTGTCGATTCAAAACCTTGTTCGAACTCTCTTTGGCATCTCACAAATGTTTCAAAATATATAGTACAGATTGGATCCTGAGCTCAAGCTAAAACTACCTACAAGAGAATCCATACTGAATCTATTATCATAGATCTTGCTTTCGTCGGATACGTCTCTTTCTCCCCAATTTGGATGGATCCTCTCATTCTAATTCATCGCTACTAACTAGAAGAAGTTCCTGGACTAAGAAGAGCTCCCCTTTCTAGGGAGATGTGGACGAAGGCTACTTGAGCTCATTCTCACATTTCGGGGTAAGAGGCTAGGCTAGGAATAGGGTACAGAGGCGTAGGGGGAATGAAAGAATTTGCTTAGTCATAATAGTGCTTTCAAAGTGAAAGGAGATAAAGTAATGAATTCCTCTGCTTGCAAGCTACCTATGATTTTCTTCGTCACCAACCATTTCCGCTGGCTCAAGCATAGCATCTTTTCCCCAAGCCCATTTCCTCCAGGATCGGTAGGCCCATCCACCTCACTATTATATTATCCAACCTATCGCTTATTCAATTCTAAAGATCGATTTCCTGCTTCTGCAAAGGGCGGAAAAGTCTCA